>NC_056745.1:869469339-869669339 GCF_019279795.1 Protopterus annectens | reverse complement strand
CCTCTATCTACACCCTGTAGACAATCCCTAGGGGATAAAGACCTCAGTTGACACAATGGGATGTAACTGTTACATAACAAGGCACAACTGACACCATCACAAGCACACTGACAAACAGAACAGTCTAAATGGCAGGTGGCAATAGGCCTGCATTTAAACAAGGTGGATTGTATGCTAATGTACACCCATATACCTTAAGGCAGCTCACCCCTGATGTTCTTCAGGACTTTGGGGTTTCAGGATTCTGTAGCACTCCCATATACATATATGTATATATAGATATATTTATATATAGATATCCGTAGATATATATATATATATATAAGCACATCCTATGTGTACAGATATGCCTAGTTATGTTGGTATATATGTAGATATCAGTAACTATATGTGCATACATATCTATTCAGATATACCTATTACTGTCAATATATATGTAGATATCCATACATATATGTGCATATGTATCTCTATCTGTATATGTGTAGACATATTTTGCTCAGTATATGTATATATCTGGGAGTTTATTTGTATAGCTATGTACATATACATATCCATCTATGTATGTCGATATGTATATGTGTATGTCTGTATAGATAGCTGGATAATCATATATACATATATCTTCACCATATGTCCTGAACATGGAGTGTAGCCCTACCTCAGACCCTATAGTCCCAACTTTGTAGTGCAGGAGGATGTCAGGTATGTATACCAGGTATATTTGTAGATAATTGCTACTGTAATAGGGAGTGCCTTCACAGACATGGTGTGTGTGGGAGGTCACTTCTGCTTTTAACATGTGTGCCACTGGCTACTGACAGACATCCGAAGGACATCATAGTACTGTACCACTGCTAGCACGTAATGCTCCTGTGGACTACGGCAGGGATGATGGCCAATATATGTGGACAGTCTGACACATTCTGGACAGTCCAGAGGTATACATAACCCCTTAGTGCAAGACATGTGGAGTTCTGACAATGTGAATATTAACAGCCATGTAGATGTGTATAACATGTAACTACTGGTATACATGTGCCCCCATAGGTTATGCATTCACACATCCATGCCTGTCCTGCCACATACTAACTGCTGGTACAGAGGTGCCATGGCCACATACTATCCACTAGATATTGACATACATCTGTATAGCATCCCACTGCTCTGTCTGACATACATGACTGTTATGGTGGCTCGGTGGCAGTACATCTGGCAAGTATCTGGACATTACATCTCACTGGGTAAGTACGCTAAGCTGCTAGGCATGTAAAAAAGCACTGTGCAGGCTACAGGCAGACTGGCTCAACATTGGCCTACATTTTGTATGGGGAATGCACATGTACCTGCATATATAGCAGGCTCTACAGGCATGGCACAGCACAGAGTAACATACACCTGTGTGAAAGTGCATAACCACAACCAATGTGAACAAAGCCACATATGGTACGCTAGTGTATTATTACAGTATATGGACTGTCTGTTCAACACCAACCTCATATGTGTCACTCACACACTAACCCTCCATATACTGGGCCACTACACAGTGTGCTCCGATGTCTGTTTGTGTTATGGGACATGTGTGTGTATGGCCCTACAAACATGTCAGCCGATAGGGTAACATACAGTGGAGCAGCATGTAACATCAGGTAGAATAGGACCAAGAACAATGACATCTACCACAGTCTGTACACAGGCCAAGGTACATATTAACAGTACACACACTGCCAACTATCACCGTGAGTACACAGACCACAGTATTGTACACACAATCACAGAATGTCCAGGTTATGTCATCAAATATAACCCCTACTATACATAACATGTGTAGCAGTCTGATATCTCACTGGCTTGTTATCAGATATGATGTCACTAATTATGGTGTACAGCACATATGCAGCCCTTACTGCATAACATATGTACAAAGGTTGACAGGGTTGTGGCTGGAGGCACATACACAGGGCCAATATTGACATGTTGCTGTGATAATCTCATACATTTACTGTTGTAACAGGTTTGTTGCAACATATATCCTATGAGGGATATGAAGTCAGTAACTCTCATGGCTGTTGTCATCTACAGACTGCAATCCTCACACTATCTTCTGCAGATCACAGATAGGTGCTCTGTGGGTACCACTTGAAACAAAAGGCACCACACACTGGCAGTCTGCAGATGACCCTACAGATGGGTGTTTCCTCATAACCATAGCACTGAAATGGCAGGTATGAAAACATATAAGGCAGCCATATCCACACATACCCTGTTGAACCAGCATTACTCTGAATGCAGTATAACAGCACTTACAGTCTGTAGTTAGGTCAGTCAGATCTCCCTCCCATGTATTGGCCTGTTTCCACAGTGTATGTTGTTAGATGTAAATCCCCAATCCATCTGATATGCTGTTTGCCAAAAAAACAGATTGCATTCCTGCTCACAGTGAATGAAAGACCCAACACCAACATGATGTTTCTAGATATTGGCATGTGTTTCCATGCAATTGGCTATGGGAATGTTACCACAGCTGTTCCACATGCAATTTGCTAGAGGAGGGCTGCAGTTTGTGTAGAGGCCATCAGCTGATCCTGAGCATCACTTAAAATACACATGCTGCTGCCTAAGCAATGCAGGTGTAAGTCTCCACATCCACCAGAAAGGGAGTGACAGAGGCAGTCAGAGGCATAGAAAAGCCAAGGATGTGTGGGTGAGTAAAACTTAAACATGTGCGTGTCACACACCTACCAGTACAGGGTATCAAACCCCTGACAACTATGTAGTGCTATCACATGTCCATGCAATTAGTGGATGTGCCACATAGGTTACATGTTAAGGAGCCCTCAGAACATATATGTGATGGCGAGTGACATCTGTAACAGGGATATGGTCGCTATGTGGTAGTTGTAGCACATGTGCTTGTCCGCATGAACAGGTGTCAGTGTCAACACAGCCACAGTCTCACAGGGACGCACACACATTGACACACTTGGGAGGGCCAGGAATACAACTTATCACTAGTGGGATTGCCGCAACACAGTACTGTGCAGATATCACATGCACCACAGAGGTCATACGGAGGTTATATGTGTAAAGGGTATGTGGAAGTATCTGACACCAGACAGCATGCTTCAGTATGCCAATAGGTGCTGTAGTGATTGTGAATGTGGTCATACACATCATACACCACACACTCAGACACAGGTGTCAGTACTAACATGCATGGGTGCACTGCTTCATGGGTGTGTTGTGGTCCACGGTGCCAGATGGCTATACAAGGCTAGGTGATGGGTATACCTTGGCATCAGGCTACATGACAATAGTCTGCAACATGGCTCAGGGTGTAAAGTCTGGAGTTGCCCACATAGGTGTGTATTGTATTCACCATCCAGTCACCTGGGTGACTATTGCGTGTGGCCAATGCTGTGCATTGCTTGCCATGTATGTGCTCCATAGTCCATGATATGGATAGTGTCTGGGATGTGCACACCTCCCACATGCATATACAGTGACATGTGGAACTGTACTTGGGGTGTCTGGCCCAAGTTGTGTACACAGGGTGTTATCATCAGATGTGCCAGTCTTGGCCTCATGTGGTGGGAACTGTTAATTGACAACAGGTTGACCCTGCCCCTACATTAATAGCATGATACCAGTATTCCCTGGTGTTTGTGGCATCTGTCCATACAGCGCTTGTGTTTCAGGCATGGTATGTCCTTTGTGGGTCACATTTGATGGCACCACAGGTGTTGCAGGTGTCCAGTGGGGAACATGGGGGAGGTGCACTGTAGGCATGTACATGCCTATTGGACTAATGGGCAGGGTGCCATGTCCTCTGTAGGCTACTGCAATCACACCATGGTTATGATCAGTGGGTGATATGCAGGGTACTACCAATATAGCGGCTTTTGCCTAGGCAAGTGTGTGTGTGTATGAGACATGGGTTGAGACTGTTCCCTGGGTAATACAAGGGTTGCTAATGTTGTTCAGCTGGCATTGATGTCACATTTAGGGGTATGGATTTGCACCCAGCCTCTCAGCTATTTCACATCTGTTATCCCTGTATGGTGGACACTGTGATATATACTTGACCCACCATATAAGAAGTTTGCAAAACCCGTTCCACATTGAGTCCTGTTGTTACACACTCACAACCACCTCCACACAGGATACAAATGACAAAGACAGACACACACACACACACACACACACACACACACACACACACACACACATGCACACACACACACACACACACACACACACACACACACACACACACACACACACACACACGCACACACACGCACACACACACGCACACACACACCTGTCATGTCTGGGATTAGAACTCTGACCTAACTAGTATGTTACACTACAGCACAACACCATTATAGGAACTGCCATGGAGATTACTAGAGTACTCTTTCCCCAAAGGTATATTTCATAGTGAATGACATCAGCAGGATTGCCAAAGTAGGGCATTTGAATTGTACTGAGTGTGACTAGCCTAAAATGCATTGCTCCCTACACAGACATAGAAACACACACAAAACGTCCACAACTACCATGTGTGTGAATAGAACCACTACCAGAGTTTTACATCTCTCTACAGCATGATGCTGTGATAGGACACACCATGGGGATTGCTGGAGAGCCCCTTCTCCAAAGGTGTATTTCACAGTGAGTGACATCATCAGGATTGCCAAAGTAGGACATTTGAATTGTACTGAGTGTGATTAGCCTAAAATGCATTGCTCCCTACACAGACATAGAAACACACACAAAACGTCCAAAACTGCCATGTATGGGAATAGAAGCCCTAATAGAGTTCTATATTACACTACAGCATGATACTGTTATAGAACACGCCACTGGGATTACTGGAGTGCTTTTCCCCAAAGGTGTATCTCACAGTGAATGACATCAGCAGGATTGCCAAAGTAGGGCATTTGAATTGTACTGAGTGTGACTAGCCTAAACTGCATTGCTCCCTACACAGACATAGACACACACACAAAACATCCATAACTGCCATGTGTGGGAATAGGACCCCTACCAGAGTTCTATATCACACTATAGCATGATGCTGTTATAGGACGCATTATGTGGATTGCTGGAGTGCTCCTTCCCCAAAGGTGTATTTCACAGTGAATGACATCAGCAGGATTGCTAAAGTAAGACATTTGAATTGTACTGTGTGTAACTAACCTAAAATGCATTGCTTTCTACACCCAGACACACATACTTGCCAAGTCTGGGATTAGAACTCCTACCTAACTATTTTATCACACTACAGTGGTACGCAATTATGGGATGCACTACTGAGATTACTGAGCTATACACTTCCCAGAGATGTATTTCTAGGTGGATGACATCAGCAGCCTTACCAAAGTAGTGGATTTGAATTGTAGGGGGTATGACTACCCTAAAAAGCATTGCTCTCTACACAGACAGACAAACACACACAGTTGCCATGTCTGGGATTGGCACTTCTACCTAACTAGCTTTTCACATTACAGCAGTATGCAATTATAGGACACGCCACAGAGATTAATGGGTTACAATGCTCCCAAAGGTGTATTTCACAGTGACCTCAGCAGGCTTGTCATAATAGGGCTATGGGGTGGGCAGTGTGTGTGCATGGGCCATAACCCATTCATTTTGAGGTCGACACACCACATGCGGGCACAGACAGGGTGATATTTCACAGGTACATGTATACAGCTGCTAGATGACTACTTCTTTGTACAGTTATGTTGCACAGCTAGCACTTGCACCACATAATCTGTAATGCTGACAGATACCAATGGCTAGTATCTACAGTGAGTGACATCTGAAATTAACCTCATGTGGTTGTAGCCCTTGGCTGTGTGCTGGGTGGGACAGGTGTCGATGGCTCCTTGTCATAGTCACCTTCTTACACAGATCTATGTACATCTACCTTTGGCTTATTTATAGTGTGTTGTCCTTAGATATATGTCTGTATTCCTATCCAGTGTGTGTGCAATGCATGAGTAGTGCATACTGAGGAGTGTCTGCACTAACATCTGCGACTGCCAGATATGTCTGGTCCACTGGTATTTGCAGACATGGCCTTCATTTGTTTGTGTGTGAGCATGCCCAGTATGACCTTTCAGTATGTTGTTGACTGACATTGCCTTCATTTCTCTAAGTTTGTGAGCATGCCCAGTATGTCTGTCTGTACTGAATGTGTGGATCTAGTCCAGGTAGTTTGTACTGCAGTGCAGACCTTTGTGTTGTACATCTACAGGTAACATAATGTTTCTGCAGGGTATCCGCTGATCATTTGGCATTGACTGTTACTACATTTGTACATAGGATGGGGGGGGCACACCTGACTATTTCTACATTTCTACACATGATGGGTGGCACGCCTGACTGTTACTACATTTCTACTTAGGATGGGGGGCACACCTGACTATTTCTACATGTCTACACAGGATTGGGGGGCACACCTGACCATTATTACATTACTACATAGAATGGGGGGGGACACCTGACACTTGTACACATTTGCTAGGACTGTACTGGTATGTCTGGTACTCCATTTCATTCTGTATTCTAAGCTATCATGCTGACTAGAGGCATACCGGTGTACTACAGATCATAGCTTTGATTTACCTACATATTAGTTTCTGACTTCCTACCCCTCAAAACTAACATCCCACTGCCTGACCTGCTGTGCTCTGTCTGTGTAGGCCTTTGGGGGGGTTACCCATAGGCATCAGTCAAAGCCCATAGCACAGCCTTTGTTTGTGTTTGTCTACACCTGTCCTTCTGGCTGTGACTGTTATTGGGTATGTGAACTCCCCTGACTGGCATGTGTGAGTCACTTACCTTATGGGTGTCCCAGTATTGAGGGTGGTGCTGCAGGGCTGCCTATGTCAGATGCACATAGTACACTCCCTACACATGGGTGAGCACAGGTAATGTCATGTTTGGCATCCATTTTACTGTATGTTAGAGTCCCTGGGTCCCTCCTGTGTCAGTGTATGTGCTATGCATTGCCAAGGCCAGGGCATACTGGGCATTCCTCCTCCTTCTGCTTATTGGGGCAGCCTCAGGTTATTTCTCCTCTGAGTCACTCTGTTCCTGTGCAGGCCTTGGCAATGGCGGGGGGCTGTGTGGCCCTGCCCCTTGCTGTTCCTGCTGCAGCTGTTTTTGCAGGATCATATTGTGTAGCATGGCACATATGATGACAATATGGGTACATGTAGCTGGTAAATACTGCAAGGCTCCACCGTATGTGTCCAGGCACCAGAACCATGACTTGAGCATCCCAAACACATGCTCTACTATAATTCTGGT
The DNA here is from genome assembly GCF_019279795.1 of Protopterus annectens. Classification (NCBI taxonomy): domain Eukaryota; kingdom Metazoa; phylum Chordata; order Ceratodontiformes; family Protopteridae; genus Protopterus; species Protopterus annectens. Next base: position 869,662,013 of record NC_056745.1, on the reverse strand, counting down.
CTGTGTGTGTGCCTCATTATGGAATTCTTGTTTGGGTGTGTGTGCATTTCTAATGAGTGTCATCAGCCATGGCTCCAGTGCATATCCAGCATCCCCCAGTAGGTGACCGTGAGGGATGTCCCCATTGGCAAATCTCTGGTACAGCTGCGTCAGATGCTAGATGTGGGAATCGTGATAGCTTCCAGGGCAACCAGCACACACATTCATTATTGTGCCCTGGGCATCACACATGACCTGGAAGTTGATGGACGGGAAGCCCTCGAGGTTGATGTAGAGCCTACCCCACTCACCAGATGGTGCTTTGATGCATATGTGCATGCAGTCTATAGCACACACTACGTCAGGGTATTCCGCTATTTGGTGGAATAGTTGCATATTGCTGGTCAACACTTCACGGGTGTTGGGAAAATATACGTGCTCACCGACATGTGCTGACATGGCATCCAGGAACTGGTGGAGTACCCTGGATGCTGATGCCTGTAAGATCCCCATCATATCCCCAGTTGGCCTTTGGAAGGTACCTGTAGCTAGTATTCTTAGGCCTACACATATCTTGGTATCCACTGGGATGGGTTCCCCTCGGTTAGTTTTGTGTGTCAGGCGTGGCCGGCATAGCTCAACAATTTGCTGTAGGAGGTCCCTGTCCACCCTATAGTGCTCCACTATCTCCAGGTCATGTAGCCCTTGGTAGGTTACCCTGGGTCTATACATACTTCTCCGTCTCCTCACTGTGGGTTGGTTGACAGCATTGACATCCTCACCAGCCTCAGCCTCTTCCACAAGTTGTTGTATGATAGATATTGCAGCCCTTATCATTTTGTTGTTTTAATTGTTAAAAAATCCCCGCTTGTTTACAATGGTGGTGTACAGTGCAAGAAAAAACAGAGGGGAAGGTGTTTGCATAGTGTATAGTACTGTTCTGGGCTGGGCTGGTATGTTGCCTGTGTAATTGGCTGATTCTGATACATTTCACCTACCAGCTATGCTAGTTCTCCTAGATTACCTTCCTACTGCTGTTTTCCCTTCCCATGGCCTTCCTGTTTAAGCCCAGGGGTGCGCCGCGCAAACACAGTGCTCAAATGTGCACAGAGCTGCAATTTCTTGGTTTAACTTTTTTTTAAACCTTTAAAACTCGGTGCGCGGCACGCACGCCCACTTAGGCAATAAGAGTGCTAGGCAGAGTCAGACACATACCCTTGCTCAGCTGTGCTTAGCTAGGAGCAAACCTGAGCCACAAGGCTCCAATCTGCTTACACTATGCCTGACACCCCCCCATGATGTCAGTTAACTCCTAGGCTTGGACCAAGCTATTCCTACCTACTCTTACACTGTTGGGACCTGATTAGCATGCTGGGGAAAACTGGGATTTACTATCGTTCCCCTCATTTGCATAGGATTGCCTGCTAATGCATAGTTACATGTCTCACACTGAGCCTCCCCCCTTAGCAACCACTACTCACTGGCCATGTTGTCTTCTGCCTGCCATTGACTTTCATGGCAGAATAGTGATTTTAGTTAGAATGCTTATTTTAGTTTTTTTATTATGCCCCTCCATCCCCTTTGCACGCCGCTGCCCTACACTTAAACAGCCGAGATCAGCTAAAAAATATAAAAGTTGATTTTTTTTTTATTTTTTATGCTGTTTGCAATGCCAATGGCCTTATATTTGGCCATTGGCATGCTTCCTGACTGATATGCAGCCTTTATTTGGAGCTGTCACAGCTCCGTTTTGGATTTTGCAGAAATGTACTCGTCACTAACCAAGTACTTTTCTGCAGATCCCACTAGACCTGCATGGCCAGTTTCAAGCTTCCTGGATTGCACATTCACCTCATTTGCATGGATTTCCCCTGAAAATGAGGTAATTTGCATACAGGGGCTTAGTCCGTGCAGGACTAGTGCAGGAGCACTCGTGCATGCCCCTGCAGGCTGTTCATGGATCGCATGACAGACATTGCCTGCTAGAGCTCCTGCACTAATCCTGCATGCCATGCAAGGCATGCAGAATCTGGGTGTAAGTAAAGCCTGATGTGCACAACTGTTAACCAAGAAAGAGAATATAGATTATAAATCCCATGACTTATTTAAACCAGACTCGAATGAAAATTAATTTAAAAAGTATGTTGGATGACAGCAGTTCCAGTTTTTCTGCCCTAGAGGAACTCTTTGGCTGTTTTCTTGATATAATGAAAGTTCATAGCTTCATAGGTTTATACTCAACTGTTAAGTGGGCTGATCAGGTATAGCCTAGTCACAGTGATTACCACTATTTGTTATCCCTCTCTATAAGATTTTTTTGAGTCAAACTAGGAGTGATTTTCCTGTTATTCATCCATTTAAGTGTGTTTGAAGAAAGTTAAGGAGCTGCTTTGACACTGAGGAGCAGTCTATTATGGCAAAGACAAACTGAAAGGGATAAGTATCAATCAAACCAGCATCTTTTAGTTATATTATAATGAAGGTATAGGTCTGCTGTGTGAGTGTTTGTGGTATTACTGATTTTGTGCACATGCACGAGGTCACATGATATAGGGTATTTTAAAACCTTGAAAGATAGGCAGCCATTGGTATGCAGGAGTCTATATAAGATGTAAAAGAAAGAAAGAACCTTAAATCATTCTGCGCAGGACAAGGATCTCAGGTACTGGATATTTTTGGTGAGGTAATATTGGGTTCTTTCCAACTGGGTCATATGTTTGGTCTGGCACACACTGAGATGGGAATCATATGCTACCATAAGACTAATAAGATAGGAGTAGAGAGGGGTATCAGCTTTGGTAACTTCCTGGCTTACGTCAAAGGATTTCCTGATAATGGTGAAATGAATGTTAATTTTCTATGAAATTGCCTTGGTCCCTAACAACTTTATTGATTTTGAGTGTAGTTTCATTCATTTTTTAAGCTCATGTTTACCAAAAAAACAAGCTAGTAAATTTTTAGCATTTAGTTTTAGACTATGGATATGGTACCTCTTCTTAATATGTGCTAGCCCTTCCTGTAGGTTCTGGGAGTCTTCTGGAGATATGATGATAGTTCTATGTTTGCAGTTATCAGCAGAATTGCTAAGCTACAGACCTTTGTCACCAGCTTTGATTTCTGAGATGTAAATACCAAATAGGAGTAATCCTAGAACCAAGATCTGGGAACCTGTTAATTAGTGGGCTTTATTGTGAAAGAATGTCCCCAACACTAATCTCTTGGTTTTGCTATGATCTTGTTGGTTATCCAGCAGTTTACATTGGGTTTTACATTCCATTTCATTAGTTTGTCTATGATGTCTTATTGTGGAATGATGTTGAAGGCCTTGGCCAGGTATAGGCACACTGTGTGTACTGATTTAGTCCTTGTCCACTGCTTCTCTGACTTTCTCAAAAAAGTCCACTAGGTTTAGTAGAAAACTTTGCATAAGCTTAATGAATTACCTTGACACTCTATAGCAACCTCTTCAATGCAACACTAGAGCCACTCTTTCATAAGCTGCTAGATGTCCGCCACAAAATCAGTATTCAGTCTACTGTCATAGGTTTTACCAGGGACTTGAAATTTTGCTTTCTTTCAGAGAGTATGATGCAGTCACATAGGTCAGGTAATGACTGACCATTAAAGACAACTACTACAAATTGGTACACAGATCGGTTCATATTAATGGAGCAAGAATGCAAGTTCTTTGTGTCATATGGTTGTTCTTATTTAATATCATATGTTTGTTGTACTTTAAGGACACTATGGGCAGGATTCACAAAGGCTTGCACAGAGTCTAAGAGTAGTGTAAGACTCCATGCAGCCTTCGTGATCCAGGAAGAGCCCTAAAGTCCATGTAAGAGACCAGCTAAAACATCTCTTACACGGAGTGGGCGTGGATATGCTAATCACCTCACTTGCAGCTCAAAGTCATGCAAATGAGGTAGATTAGCGATCCACGAAGCCCAAAGCAGCCCGTGTAAGAGCCGTTTTAGCTGCAGAAATGTACTCAGTTGACAACTGAGTACGTTTCTGCAAAAACCACAATGGAGCCATGTCAGCTCCAAATAAAGGGTGCATATGTGTCAGGCAGCATGCCAATGGCCAAATATGTGGCCATTGGCAAGGTACCTCGATGCAAATATGAAAAATAAATATTTTTTTTTCGGCGATCGCCAATGTTTAAACACAGCACAACCCCACACAAACGGGCTGCGCTGTATAAAACATACATGGATTTACAATGCAGGGACCAGCAGACCAAAAATAACATGGCCACCATTTAGTGGTTGCTAAGGGGGGAAGCTGAGTCTAAGACATGTAACTAAGCATTAGTAGGCAATCTGATGTAAATGAGTGTTAAGATACTGAATTCCACTGTCACATAGCAAATGAGCACATTCTGAGTAGTGTAGGAGATACATAAGGGGGAGGAATAGAGTAGGAGATAGGTGACATCACAAGGGGGAATGGGAGAAAGAAATGCAGTTCATTGGATATTAGTGTTACATGACAGATGTCAGACACATATCATGGAAAGAGGAGTGCCACAAGATAAGCATGGGAAAGTCAAGAAATGGAAGGTATACACTGTCGCTTACACCAAAGTTTCTTGCTGGGCATGCATGCGCACGTGTGCGCACCATGAAGCGCGAGTAGGGCAGTGTGCGCGCGTGTAAGGCAGACTGAGCATGTGGGAGCCTGTTGGCAGACGTGTAAGACTGTTTGCGCTAGTGTGCTTGCGTGTAAAGCAGACTGAGCATGTGGGAGCCTGTTGGCAGACTTGTAACACTGTTTGCGCTGGTGTGCACGCGTTCTAACCGAATAAGACGATTGTAAACCGTGTAAGCATGTGTGCGCGCATGTAAGCCACTGTGAGCGTGTTTCTGCTGGTATGCACGTTGCTCCCCCCTGAGGAAACAGAAAGGAAAAAGGAAGCAAACGAATTAGTAGGAAGCTAGCAGGGAATACTGCTGGAGCTAGCAGGTGAAAACAATTAGAAGCAGGCAATTACACAGGCAGAATAGTAGCTCAGCCAAGCACTTAAAACCCTGCAAACAGCAGTGCAGGATATTTCTCTCAAGAGACACTGCAAGACAGGAGTAAGCTATTAGAAGCGAAAACTGAAAAAGCTGAACTCAGAGCAGAAATGCTAGGGGCTGCTATAGCTGTCATAAGGAGACATCGGCTACTTGCTGAGGGTGGTGACAATGCAGATGGTGCCAGACAACCCACAGTGAGGAGACAGAGAAGAGTGTACAGGCCCAGGGTCACCTACCATGGGTTATATGAGCTGGAGATAGTAGAGCGCTATAGAGTGGACAGAGACCTCCTGCAGCAAATTGTCAAGTTGTGCAGGCCATGCCTCACACACAGAACCAACAGAGGGGAACCCATCCCAGTGGAAACCAAGGTATGTGTTGGCATAATAAACTAGCAACAGGTACCTTCCAGAGACCAACTGGTGATATGATGGGGATATCACAGACATCAGCCTCCAGGGTACTGCACCAGTTCCTGGATGCCATGTCAGCACATGTCAGTGATCATGTATATTTCCCCAATGCCCGTGAGGTATTGGCCAGCAATATGCATCTCTTCCAGCAAATAGCGGAATACCCTGAGGTAGTGGGTGCAATAGACTGCACGCACATACGCATCAAAGCACCAGCCGGTGAGCGGGGTATGGCCTACATTAACCGCAAGTGTTTCCCCTCCATCAACTGCCAGGTTGTGTGTGATGCCCAGGGCATAATAATGAATGTGTGTGCTGGCTGCCCTGGGAGCTACCATGATTCCCATATCTGGCATTTGACGCAGCTGTACCAGACATTTGCCAGTGGGGACATCCCACATGGACAACTAGTGGGGGATGCAGGTTATGCACTGGAGCCGTGGCTGATGACACCCATCAGAAACACACACACATCTGAACAGGAACGCCATAATGAGGCACACGCACAAACACATAATGTAATAGAGCGTGTGTTTGGGCTGCTCAAGTCATGGTTCCGGTGTCTGGACACATCTGGTGGAGCCTTGCAGTACTCACCAACTACATGTACCCAAATTGTCATGGTATGTGCTATGCTACATAATATGATCTTGTGAAAACAGCTGCAGCAGGACCAGCATAGGGCCAGGCCAAACAGCCCCCCACCATTGCCAAGGCCATCACAGGCAGAGCGTGACTCAGAGGAGGAACAACTTGAGCGTGCCCCAGTAGGCAGAAGGAGGCATGCCCAGTATGCCCTGGCCTTGGCAAAGAGGCAACGCATAGCACTTACACTGGCTCAGTAGGAACCCTGGGAATGATACCCCTCTCTGACTCACTCATATAATAACATGGATGCCTAAAATGACATATCCTGCTCTCAAACATGTACAGGGAGTGTAATATGTGCATCCAAGAGAGGCAGCCCTGCAGCACCACCTGAGGCATGAATGCCATGTGTTAAGCAATGTAACACCATGTAGTATATGCACACTTGAGGATCCTGACTAACATCCTACCCTCACCAAGCATGATGCCACAATATGACGATGAGATGATCAATTGCAATAATTGGCTGAAGTATTGCAGTTAGTCAAAGGGGATCCAATGTGTGCCAGCCTGGGATGACATGCTGAGCATGACATGATGCCCCACCTGCTAGGGGTGACGTGCACCTATCAGTCCAGGCCTTATGGATACTGGCAAAGGCTGTTGTTACCCACAGCATGCCCTGAATAGGTAAGGCTCAAAACACAAACCCACCTCCATAGGTATCACAAGGGATAAGAACCTAGATGTAATGCAACCCAGTGCCAGAAGTCTAAACAGCAAGATGCATGCAGTCTAAACTCACCCAGTATGGAGAATGTTGATATCTGTCCTGTAACAGAAAACTGGGTCAAGGCTCACAACAGCACCTAACACTACCAGGTTACACCTCATACTGTGCTGTACAGCCTCAAAACATGGAACAAGCTACAAAAGGAGGGTGACGAGCAATAATTGTCAAGGATAACCACACCCCCATGTTGGTACCACAACAAGAAGCAGCATGGACTAGCCATGGTCAAGTAACAGTGGCTAAAACTGCCTCCCAGTTTATAGCCTGCTACAGACTACCATCCTAACACCAGGAACAGCACCTGGCCTATGTTGGAATACATGAATATATCAAGCCCTCCAAACCGCATTATATTGTGTGACTGAAAATACCCAGACATAGACTGGGAGCATTATACTAGCTCCAACACTGTAGGAGAAAAGTTCTTAGAATCCATAAACCAAAATGCCCAGGAACAACGTACCACTCCCACAAGAGGGGTAAGCATACTGGATGTGATAATCAGCAACATGGGTACTGGATGGCAAGATAAGAAGTGTATCCCTCACTGGTAAGACCAGACTATAGAGTAATCACACTGGATATACACATCCTGACCACAGTCCCTGGCCAGAAAACCACAGTGAAAAACATGTGTAAAGCAAAAGTTGCACTCCTCCAAACTGATGTGGAATCCATTAAAGTCCCTTGCAGGTGCAAAATATGGGCCACACCTCAGAACTTGTTATACAGGCATTCCATGAACACAGCCAGGAATGCTTGGATTATGCAATCCCAAATAAAAACAAGACACAATGCCATACACGCAGGCATCTGGCATGCTGGACTCCAGCCATTACCAAACCATGCAAGAGAATGAGGAAGCTACTATATGATAGAGCAAACATAAAAAGGGAAGTAATCACTGATCAGTAGTATGGCAATAAAATATGTCCACATATACAATCCACTAAGGCCAGCTACAGCAAGTTGAATCTGTGAATTCTGAGGCAATGTTACACCTGACCCAAGTACACAGACAACCCTCAACTCCCCCCCAAGAAATACAAATATATGTGAGAGATGCAACCATTTATCCAAACCGGAGGCTGAGCTTCTTCAACTCAGTACTGTCAAAACTAGTCAGGAGGAGAAGGTAACCACACACACCACAAACCCAGTCCCACATAGACCTATCACAACTGCAAACCAAAGACATAAACACAGAACAACATTCCCAGAGGCCCTAATTACAAACACACCACACCAACAGAGGCCTCCAAAGCAGACACCCAAGCAACCACAACCTCCAAACATAGCACATGCAACACAAAGTACACAAAGCTGGTGTGCCAAACAGTCACAGGCCAGAAGGAGAAACAACATGTCTGATACAGTTGTAATAGGTGACTCTATAGTCAGACACACTGCTGTCCCGCTCACCAGACTGAACAAGGGAAAGGGTACAGTAAGCTGCCTGTAAGCTGCTACAATACACCACATAACACAAGTACGCAGGTCACCCCAAAGCAAGTAGAAATATGATGCAGTCATTGTCCATGCTGGCGTGAATGACCTGAGATGTACCTCCCTGGACTACATGAAAAGAGACGTAGATGAGATTATGTAGTCCAGGCCGGTATGACACTGACCGTTTGCAGCATCCTACCCTCACCAAGAATGATGCCACAGTACAAACACAGAATGATCAGCTTTAACAAGTGGCACAATTACTGGTGTCATTCCAAGGGGATCCAATGTCTGTCTGCTTGGGATGTCATGCTTGACAAGCCACGCTGCTGTTCCAGGCATGGCTTGCACCTGTTACCCCTGGGCATCTGGATATTGGATAAGGCTTTTGCCACCTCCATAGAGCCTTTCGTAGGCAAGGCTGAAAAGACTAAGCCACCACCCTAAAAAACATAAGTGGAAAGAAACATAAGGGTAATGCTGACCAATGCCAGACGTGTAAACCGCAATATGCATGCTCCTGAGGCCCTCCCCAGTATGGAGAACATCAATGTCCGTGCAGTGACAGAAACCTGCTGCAAGCCTCCTGACAGCACACCAGCACTACCAGGTTATACCTCATATCATGCGTTATGGCCCCAAAACCTGGACCAAAACATAAAAGGAGGGGGAGTATCCATATTCAGCACAGACACCCATACGTCCAGGTAACTGACAATGCACGAAGCATCGGACACCACCCATGTGCACCTAACCATAGGCAAAACTGCTGTACAGTCTGTAGCATGCTACGGACCACACTCTCACACACAGGAACCCCACCCAGCCGTCCTGAAGACACTGGACAGTATGAATGTCCCACCAAATACCAAACAAGGTACTCACAAAGTACCACATAGGTGGTAAACCATTATGTATGGAAGGAGTAATCAGGGACCTAGGGACACAAGTTGACTGTAACCTGTTATGTGACACTCACATTGCCAATCTGGCTAGGAAGACTGTCAATATTGGACACCGTATCATGAAAGGATTCACATCTACGTCAACAGAGGTCATTGTGCCCCTGTACTGTTCTCTTATCAGACCCATAATCTAGTACAATGCCTCATTTGGGATGTACCTTACCTGACACCTGCAGCAGTTAAAAAGACCTCAAAGGTACCTCACCAAGAGGATAAAGGGTCTCAAATATATGTCATATGCTGCCTGGCTGTAGACACCCCAGCTGAATGCAGTCACATACTGCCTACACAGAGGTGTTGTATGCTTGTTGTACAAGGCCATGTCCAACACAGGAGTAATGGACATGATCCACCCAAGAAAACCCAAAGCCATCGGAGCTGTGAGAGTGAGAGATGTCAACCTCAACACATAATGAAATAGGATGTGCTGGAGGGACAGATACATAACCCAGAGGCTTCCTACACCCTGGAACAGAATCCCACTCCATGTTAGGCAGAGCCCCTCACTGACACTCTTCAACAGGAATCTTGCCAAGTGGACAGATGATCGTAGATGTACACTGGGGGTCTTCACTGTGTCACGTCCAGACAGAGGCACAGTAAAGTAAATCATAAATGGCCATAATATTCACATAGCAAGGGGTGGCGAAAGCCACACACACTCTGGCTAGGCTTATAAATGCCCTAGGGTGGATAGCCTAGTATGAACCTATGAACCTATGAAGATACAAATTGTACAGGACACTAAGGATAATCACAATGCTTTCTCAACTGATGGTAGGAACCTTGTTGGGAATTCACGGATATGCTCTGAATCACTCAAATATTACAAACAACATACCAAACACACACACACATATTGCCAACATACAACCTGACAGGTGCAGTGCAACCCCCCCCCCCCCAGAATGCAAAATATCTATCCCAGCAGACTGCTGGCCCCCTGACATTGCAGATGCTGAGGTAACAGCCAGCATCTACAAAGCAAAACACACAGCAGCAATGGTATGAGATGGTGTCGTGGGCTGAGTCCAACATGGACTCCAAGAAGAATGGAATGCCAAATCACACTACTGCTCAATGTCAGCCTTACCACAGGATATGTACCCAAAGAGCAGTGTACAACAACAGTGGTCCTTCTCAACAAAGGTGTTGCCTGAATGGATACTGCAAACTACCAACCCAGAATCCTGACAAGCTTGGTCTGCACAGCTATGGAAAGGATCAGCATGTACTGCAGGCATAAAGATATTGGGGACCTACTGACACCAGACCCTACCCAGTGTGGCTTTCTTAAGTGCAGATGCTGCCCCTTAAACATGTTTGACTCATTTGAAACAGTCATTAAGGTCATTGATGAGGGCAATGTGGTCTACACAGCATAGCTGGACCTTGCAAAGGCTTCCATACAATACCCCACGTGTTCATTACAGATAGGCTCACCAGCTTAAATATAAACCCCTATGTCAGTAGAGGGGTTGCAAACCAGACCAAGGACAGAACTGACATGGTCAGACATGCTGCAGCCATGTCAGACTACAAACCAGATATAACTGGCATCCCACAAGGCTTTGTCCTGGGACCTCCCTCGTTTGGTATATATGTCCCATAGGTACAGGCCAACATGGAAGGACTGTGTCTGAACATGTTTGCAGAGGACTACAAACTGGCCATCATATCTGACCCTCCAGCTGACACAAGCATCCCACAAAAGGGCCACATAGAAACAGACTACTGGTGCCATAGCCATGTCAGCAAGCTAATTGCAGAAAAGTGTATAGTCAACCCCTGTGGATATACAGTAAGTGCCCACCAATTACCACATAGATGTTAAGCCATTAAGTACTTAACATGTAATGAGAGACCTGGGGACACAAGTTGATAGATATCCTGCATTGGACAAACATGTGGCTGTAGTGGTTACAGAAACATACCATATACCCACCTATCATGAGGGTTGTCAGATCTAGATAAAGGGAGGTCATTGTAGCTCTGCAGTCATCCTTCATCAGCGTTACAATTGACTACAATAGCCCCTGTGGGATGTACCGCAGCAGACACCTCCATCAACTGTAAAGTCCCCAAAAGTACCTCACCAGGAGTATCAAAGAGCTTGAACAGATGCCACTCCACGTACCCAGGGAGTGGCGCACTGCAACTGTGGTCCCACTTCACAAAGGCGGTGCCTTCACCGACCCTGGAAATTACCGGCCCATTAGCTTGACAAGCCTTATCTGCAAAGCCATGGAGAGGATCATAATGGACCTCATAAATAAAGACATAGGGAATTTGCAGACTTTGGATCCATCCCAGTTTGGCTTTGTCAAAGGCAGATCATGCCTTCTAAACTTGGTTGACTTTTTCGAAACAGTCACCAAAGCCATTGATAAAGGAAAGGCAGTCCATACAGCCTACCTCGATCTGGCGAAGGCCTTCGATACAATACCCCACTTGGGTATCATTGAAAAACTCATCAGCTTAAATGTTAACCCATACATCACAAGATGGGTTGCAAACTGGCTGAGTGACAGAACCCACAGGGTCAGAGTTGCTGGCGCCATGTCAGACTCAAAGCCTGTCACAAGTGGTGTACCACAGGGCTCAGTCCTGGCCCACTCTTGTTTGGCATCTACTTTCAAGTACAAGCAAACACAGGAGGGTTATGGCTGACAAAGTTTGCAGATGACTGCAAACTGGGCGCCATAGTAGAAAACACATCTGACACAGATATCCTTCAGAAGGGTCTCACAGAAATGGATAACTGGTGCCAGAGCCATGGCCTAAAGTTAAATGCCATAAAATGCATAGTCATACCCTTCGGGAAAAACAAGGTTACCCCTAGCTACCAAATAGGTGGCAATCCACTGAGCACAGAAGAAGTTATCAGGGACCTGGGGACCCAGGTTGATAGTAGTCTGTCATTCAACACCCATGTAGCTAAAGTAGTTAGGAAGACCTTCTACATTGCCCACCTTATCATGAAGGGATTCTCATCTAGATCAAGGGAGGTCATAGTCTCCTATACTCATCACTCATCAGACCAATGATTGAGTACAATGCCCCATTCGGAATGTATCTGACCCGACACTTGCAGCAGCTGGAGGCCACAAAAGTTCCTCACCAAAAGGATAAAGGGTCTCAAACATCTGTCCTATGCTGCCCAACTGAAAGAACTCCAGCTCTATTCAGTCGCACCGCTTGCTCAGAGGTGACCTTTGCCTAACATACAAGGCCATGTCAAACCCAGATTTGATGAATATGCTTCACCTCAAAAAATCTAGATCCGTCAGAGCCACAAGGGCGGGAGACTTAAACCTCGACACGGCTATTAATAGGACGTGCTGGAGGGATAGATTCATCACCCAAAGACTCCCTATGCTGTGGAATAAAATCCCGGTATATGTGAGGCAGAGCACCTCGCTGGCCTTGTTCAAGAGAAATCTTGACCAATGGATGGGAGATCGCAGATATACCCCAGGGATTACCTCAGTGTCACTGCTCGACAGAGGCACAGCAAAATAATGGGTATAGTTCCCCATACTAAAGGGGTGGCGTAAGCCACAAAACTATGGGCTAGGCTTGTAAATGCCCTCGGGCAGATAGCCTAGTATGAACTTACGAACCTATGAACCTATGTGTTGCCTGATTAAACAAACTGCAGCTCTACACACTGCCATACTGCCCACCCAGAGACAAACTGTGCCTGATGTATAAAGCCATGTCCAAGCTGGAATCAATGAACATGCTGCACCTTGTACAATCTGAATGGCAGTGAGCTATGCACATGAGAGACCTGAACCCCAGCACTGACATACATAGGACAAGCTGTACTGAATGATCCATAACACAGAAGCCACCCCCACTCATGAGTAAACTCCCAGTACAGGTTAGCCAGAGAGTCACTCATCGACTCTCCTCAAGAGGAATCTTGATGAGTGGATGGGAGATGGTAGGTTTACCCTGGGTATCACTGTTATGTCACAGGTAGACAGAGGCACAGTATACTAACCATGACATATGTCATGGCAAACTCCACTTACAATGTGTGTCGAAGGACAAACACACTCTCCGACTAGCATTAGAAATGGCCTAGGGCACATCACTAGTGTTTGCCAATGTACACCTATGTTGTGGAATACACTACCAATGTTGGACAAGCCTGGTTTAAGTAGTTCATATCTGAACATAATGCAACATGGTCAGAGGTGCACAACTGGCCCCAAACCAGGCTGTTGTGCTCACTATGAAAATGTAAAGCAGTGATAGGACTAAAGGCCAAGATACTGTCCATCCACCACAGTGAAAGTACTGAACCAGTACACTATACGGTACTAAAGTGTTAGGTCAGTATGAAAGGATGTTGACAACTGTATGCAAAGTATCCCATGTAAACCCTGCAGGCAGAGTATAATCCCTGTTGTGTTCAGACACAAAGCAGTTGGACAGTAACTACACAACATGACACACAACACACAACCATAAACGTGAGATATTGTTGAAGTTCACACTCATCCACAAATGTGGTGGGCTGTAGAGTTCAACATATGGAAAGCTCACACTGGGCATGCTCGCACACTTTGATAAATGAGACATATGTCAGACAACATGCCATGGGAAGCCTGAACTGGGCATGCTCACACACACTTAGGCCAAATCTCAGTTTAGCATTTGGCCACACATATCTGGTATTTGTACGTGTTATTCCAGGAACCAACCACATTACAGCAATCTGCCCAGTGCACACAGTTAAATGACTACAGAGGCATATGTGATATAGTGGATCCCTCCCATATTCAAACATCTTCCACAGATACACAAGTTGTTCATAGAAACAGGGAATGCTATGGCAATAAAGACCTGCAAACTGTCTATCAGCAACAGATATTGTGCATCTGACAATTAAACATAAGGGTGTAGAGGTCAACACTAGGCTGTTTGCCCTAGGGAATGACAGCTTAGCCAGAGTGTGCTTGGCGTCTGCCTCCCCAGTACAGTAGGCTACTGTGCCACTGTAAAGTAGGTCACATAAGGCACCGTTTGAGGCTAGTGTGCTGTGCCTCTGTCAAGCAGGGACACAGTGGAGATTCCAGAGGTTGAATTTGCTAAGCAACATCCATGTTGTTGGTGTGTGCTGGAAGAGGGTTGCTGAGGACCTCTAACAGTAAGTGGGCATCAATAACAGACTGAGGGGAGCCTTATTTGCATTGTCTGGACAATTTCACTGTCAACACTTTGTCGTGATGATTATGAGGGATTGAAGTGTCATGCCAGTACTGTTCAGAGATGTCCTCCCTCTGTGGGCTACTGCTCTGCAATGTATTAGCTCACTCTGTCTGTTGGACAGCTCATATATGGCTGGTGTACACCTGACAGGTGTCCTGTTGTGGAGCAGTCATGGGTATATTTGGGATAGCATGATCAATGCAAACCTTCCACATGCTCATAGAATGCAATTGTCAAGGATTATGCAGAGTGGCCTGTATACTCCCCCAGCATGGGTCCTTTGAAGTCTTCCACCCCAGTCTTCACAAGTGTAAAGTCTGCTTTTGATAAATACACTTTGTTTGCAGTGACAACCTTGGCTGGGGTGGGGATGGGATATGGATGTCCAGGGAAAGGTGGGTATGACCAGATATCAACAATGGTGGTCTACCTCTGGTGTGGAACAGTGAGTACCCATGTTGCAGATGGTCAGGTGCAATATTTATTCCCCCTTGTGGCTGTGGTGAGTGGTCCTGCCATAGCACATGGACTCACAAATTGTAGTGGCTGTAGGGTAATGTTGCAGAGGCCTGAGTAGTTCCCACACACAACATACCTGTACCTGACGTTAACAACTGGAATGGTGTATGTGAACACCTGCATATCCTGGCACTGTTCCCAGGGAAACAAAGTGTGTGTCCTGGATGTGGGAGGGGTGGTCCAAACTGGTTGTGTTGTGTGTTACAGGTCCTGTGGTCACGAAGCATGGTATAGAACATAACCTGCCAGTGCGATGTGCATATCTGACCCTGAAGTAGGTGGCTGCAAATGCATATATATGCTATCCCCCACCTGACAGGTAGTACTAGATGTACATACCTCTGTAGAAATAATGATGTCAGCACCCTATAAATATTGTAGGTGCAGAACAGATGTCTAGTAATTCGGATAGTGCGCTCTGCTAATGCGTCTCCCTCAAGTGTCATAATATAGTTAGATAGGAGTTTGAATCCTGCAAATGCTCAGTGTGTGAGTGGGTTGGTGTGTGTGCAAGTCTGTGTGAGGGAAATGTCCCTTTTGGCAACTGGGAAAACACACTACAGGATGCACATTCCCCTTTCTAAACACTGATGATGTCAGCACCCTATAAGTACAGCAGGAGAATGGAAACCTCCCAGTAATGTGAATAACGTGCTCTGCTAATGCGTCCATCTCTAGTGTCATAACATAGTTAGGTAGGGGTTTGAATCCTGCAAATGCTCAGTGTATGTGGTGGGGGGTTAGTGTGTGTGTGCAATTCCGTATGATAGAAATGTCCATTTTGGCAACTAGGAGAACACACTACAGGATACACATTCCTCTTTCTAATCACTGATAATGTCAGCACCCTATAAGTAAAGCAGGAGAAGGGAAACCTCCCAGTAATGCGACTTGCACGCTCCCCTAATGCGTCCGACTCAAGTATCATAACATAGTTAGGTAGGGGCTTGAATCCTGCAATGGCTGTGTGTGTGTGTGAGCAGTGTTGGTGTCTGTGTGAGGGAAATGCCCCTTTTGGCAGCTGGGAAAACACACTACAGGATGCACATTCCCCTTTCTAAACACTGATGATGTCAGCACCCTATAAGTACAGCAGGAGAAGGGAAACCTCCCAGTAATGCAAATAGTGCGATCTGCTAATGCGTCCATTTTGAGTGTCATAACATAATTAGGGAGGGGTTTGAATCCTGCAAATGGCAAGTTTGGGTGAGGGGGGTTAGTGTATGTGCAATTCTGTGTGAGGAAAATGTCCCTTTTGGCAAGTAGGAGAACACACGACAGGATGCACATTCCCCTTTCTAAACACTGATGATGTCAGCACCCTATAAGTACAGCAGGAGAAGAGAAACCTCCCAGTAATGTGAATAGCGTGCGCTGCTAATGTATCAGTCTTGCGTGTCATTAAATAGGTAGATAAGGGTTTGAATCCTGCAAATGACAAGTGTGTGTGCATAATTATCTGACTCTTTTGCCAACCAGTACAACACACCAGCTGCTGCATATTCCAATCTCTAGACAGAGATGATGTCAGCACCCTTCAAGTACAGCGGAAGAGGCCAAATCTCCCAGTAATGCAAATAGCACGCTCTGCTACTGCATCTCTCACTACTGTCATAGCACACTTAGTTATGGCTTTGAATTAAACACATGCCACGTGTTTTTGTCACACAGAATGCCCATGTGTGTGTGAGGGGGTGGAAGTAGGGTGTGTGCAATTACATGTGTGAGAGATCTGACCCTTTTGCCAACCAGTACAAGACACCAGCTGCTGCATATTCCAATCTCTACAAAGAGATGATGTCAGCACCCTAGAAGTACAGCGGAAGAGGCCACATTTCCCAAGGGTGTGTGCAATTACATGTGTGAGAAATCTGACCCTTTTGCCAACCAGTACAACACACCAGCTGCTGCATATTCCAATCTCTACACAGAGATGATGTCAGCACCCTACAAGTACAGCGGAAAAGGCCAAATCTCCCAGTAATGCAAATAGCACGCTCTGCTACTGCGTCTCTCACTACTTTCATAGCACAGTTAGTTATGGCTTTGAATTCCACATATGCCACGTGTGTTTTTGTCACACAGAATGCCCATGTGTGGAGGTGGGGGTGGAAGTAGGGAGTGTGCAATTACATGTGTGAGAGATCTGACCCTTTTGCCAACCAGTACAACACACCAGCTGCTGCATATTGCAATCTCTACACAGAGATGATGTCAGCACCCTACAAGTACAGCGGAAGAGGCCAAATCTCCCAAGGGTGTGTGCAATTATATGTGTGGGAGATCTGACTCTTTTGCCAACCAGTACAACACACCAGCTGCTGCATATTCCAATCTCTACACAGAGATGATGTCAGCACCCTACAAGTACAGTGGAAGAGGCCAAATCTCCCAGTAATGCAAATAGCACGCTCTGCTACTGCATCTCTCACTACTGTCATAGCACAGTTAGTTATGTCTTTGAATTCCACACATGCCACGTGTGTTTATGTCACACGGAATGCCCATGTGTGTGTGGGGGGGGTGGAAGTAGGGTGTGTGCAATTATATGTGTGAGAGATCTGACCATTTTGCCAACCAGTACAACACACCAGCTGCTGCCTATTCCAATCTCTACACAGAGATGAAGTCAGCACCCTACAAGTACAGTGGAAGAGGCCAAATCTCCCAAGGGTGTGTGCAATTACATGTGTGAGAAAACTGACCCTTTTGCCAACCAGTACAACACACCAGCTGCTGCATATTCCAATCTCTACACAGAGATGATGTCAGCACCCTACAAGTACAGCGGAAGAGGGCAAATCTCCCAGTAATGCAAATAGCACTCTCTGCTACTGCGTCTCTCACTACTGTCATAGCACATTTAGTTATGGCTTTGAATTCCACACATGCCACGTGTGTTTTTGTCACACAGAATGCCCAGGGGGGGTAGAAATAGGGTGTGTGCAATTACATGTGTGAGAGATCTGACCCTTTTGCCAACCAGTACAACACACCAGCTGTTGCATATTCAAATCTCTACACAGAGATGATGTCAGCACCCTACAAGTACAGCAGAAGAGGCCAAATTTCCCAAGGGTGTGTGCAATTACATGTGTGAGAAAACTGACCCTTTTGCCAACCAGTACAACACACCAGCTGCTGCATATTCCAATCTCTACACAGAGATGATGTCAGCACCCTACAAGTACAGTGGAAGAGCCAAATCTCCCAGTAATGCAAATAGCATGCTCTGCTACTGCGTCTCTCACTACTGTCATAGCACAGTTAGTTATGGCTTTGAATTCCACACATGCCAAATGTGTTTTTGTCACACAGAATGCCCATGTGTGGGGGTGGGTGGAAGTAGGGTGTGTGCAATTACATGTGTGAGAGATCTGACCCTTTTGCCAACCAGTACAACACACCAGCTGCTGCATATTCCAATCTCTACACAGAGATGATGTCAGCACCCTACAAGTACAGTGGAAGAGGCCAAATCTCCCAAGGGTGTGTGCAATTACATGTGTGAGAGATCTGACCCTTTTGCCAACCTGTACAACACACCAGCTGCTGCATATTCCAATCTCTACACAGAGATGATGTCAGCACCCTCCAAGTACAGCGGAAGAGGCCAAATCTCCCAGTAATGCAAATAGCATGCTCTGCTACTATGTCTCTCCCTACTGTCATAGCACAGTTAGTTATGGCTTTGAATTCCACACATGCCACGTGTGTTTTTGTCACACAGAATGCCCATGTGTGGGGGGATGGAAGTAGGGTGTGTGCAAATACACGTGTGAGAGATATGACCCTTTTGCCAACCAGTACAACACACCAGCTGCTGCATATTCCAATCTCTACACAGAGATGATGTCAGCACCCTACAAGTACAGCAGAAGAGGCCAAGTCTTCCAGTAATGCAAATAGCACGCTCTGCTACTGCGTCTCTCACTATTGTCATAGCACAGTTAGTTATGGCTTTGAATTCCACACATGCCACGTGTGTTTTTGTCGCACAGAATGCCCGTGTGTGTGGGTCGTTGTTCACAATATTGCATGACATTGATTAAACCAGTAATGGCAATGGACACAGATGATGTATGTGTGTGCCAAATACACATATGTACCTGTTACCTTCAATAGTTCCCATGTCTGACGCCTGCCACATGTGAATACATGGTATTTGCACTGGATAACATTATGACTGTGGTCTTCTGTGCGGGTGCTGCATGTGGTATGTGTATATACAGTGTGAGATGTATATGGTACCATCCTAGCAGTGAGGGATACACATGTGGTCTGGGGCATATAGTCTACATGTTGTTGATGAACAGGTGCTGCATGTTTTCACCTGTTGTGGGAGTGGTAACAAGTTATTCCATAGCAATGCAGTGATTACATGCTAGGAACCTTTCAGCTAGGGTGTTGTAGCTACAGTAATTCATCAGCATTCAGTAATACGTCAGCATTCCTGGTGAGAGTATGATGCCAACCAAGGTCAGGGTCATACCAGCCTGTGCCACATGCTCAGAGAGCCCTTCCATGTTCTCTATCATGTAGTCCAGGGAGGTACATCACAGGTAAGCCATAGTGGCATGGACAATGACTGAGTCATATGTGTCCATGCCTCTGATTGACCTGTATGCTTGTGTTATGTGGTGGACCATAGTGCCCCACGGGCATATCACTGTGACCTTCACCTTGTCCAGCCTGGTGAGCGGGACCTCACTGTACAGGACAATAAAGGTACTTAACACAACTGTAGCAGGTGTGTTGTCTAGCCGTACAGGCTGTGACTGTTTGGCACACAGGAGTTGTGTGCTATGTGTTGCATGTGCTGTGTTCTGGCTTAACTTATGCCTGTGTGCCAGCTGCAGAGGTGTCTGCTGCTCAGGTAGGATGCTATTCTGAGACCCCATGAATGGCCCAGTGTGTTCACATGTTTAGATTGCTGTCAGTGTAGGTCTACATCAGACTGGTATTGTAGTCACTGTAGTATTTCATGCCACCTGACAGGTTATGCCAGTACTGGGTTCGGAGTGCTTAGTCCCCAGTTTGGCTATGTGGTTGCACCTCATACATGTGTTGTACGTCCATGTGTAGGGGAGAGGGTTGACTTGTACATGTGGCAGCTGTGACATTGCCACATGACCCACATATTCCACAACTGTACCATAGAGGTGACTGACAAGTGACCTTTCCACATGCTACCATAGCATTGTGATTGCCATGGTGATTAACAGCACATAGGGCCAATGGTGAGCAAGGTACATAGGTTCATAGGTTCATACTAGGCTATCTGCCCTAGGGCATTTATAAGCCTAGCCAGAATGTGTTTGGCTTTCGTCACCCATTTTAAATTAATTTGCTATGCCCTTTTCCGAGGTTAGTATACTGTGCCTCTGTCTAACAGTGACAAAGAAGTGATTCCTGGGGTAGACCTACGATCGCCCATCCACTCATCAAGATTCCTCTTGAAGAGAGTCAATGAGGGACTCTGCCTAACCTGGACTGGGATTGTATTCCAGAGTGAAGGGAGCCTCTAGGTTATGAATCTGTCCCTCCAGCATGTCCTATTCATTTCAGTGCTGAGGTTCAAGTCTCTCAAGCGCGTAGCTCAATGGGATTTGGATATTCTGAGGTGCAGCATGTCCATTAATTCTGGGTTGGACATGGCTTTATACATCAGGCACAGATCGCCTCTGAACAGGCGGTATGCCACTGAGTAGAGCTGGAGTTTCTTTAACCGGGCAGCATATGGCATCTGTTTGAGCCCTTTGATCCTCGTGGTGAGGTACTTTTGGGGTCTTTCCAGTTGCTGCAGGTGTCTGGTAAGGTACATCCCAACAGGGGCATTGTACTCAATTATGGGCCTGCTGAGGGATGAGTAAAGAGGCACAATGACCTCCCCTGATCTAGATGTGAATCCCTTCATGATGAGGTGGGCTATATAAAATGTTTTTCTAACCACTTTGGCCACGTGGTTGTCAAATGAGAGATTGCTATCAACTTGGGTCCCCAGGTCCCTAATTACTTCTTCTGTACTTAATGGATTACCACCTATGTGGTAATTTGTGGGCACTTTGTTTTTGCCAAAGGGGATGACTATACACTGTTCGGCATTTAGCTTGAGGCCATGGCTCTGGCACCACTTGTCTGTTTCTATGAGGACCTTTAGGAGGATGCTTGTGTCGGCTGGAGAGTCAATTATGGCGGACAGTTTGCAGTCATCTGCAAACTTGGTCAGCCACAGTCCTTCCGTGTTGGCCTGTACCTCCGAGAAATATATGCCGAACAAGAGAGGTCCCAGGACTGAGCCTTGTGGGACACCACTTGTAACTGGTTTGGAGTCTGACATGGCTCCAGCAATTCTAACCATGTGGGTTCTGTCCTTGAGCCAGTTTGCAATCCATCTAGTGACATAGGGGTTTATATTTAAGCTGGTGAGCTTCTCTATAATGCCCGAATGGGGTATTGTATTGAAGGCTTTTGCGAGGTCCACGTAGGCTGTGTGGACCACCTTCCCATCATCAATGGCCTTGGTGACTTTCAAAGAAATCAACCAGGTTTAAGAGGCAGGATCTGCCCTTAACAAAGCCGAACTGGGTTGGATCCAGTGTCTGTAGTTCCCCAATATCTTTATTTATGAGGTCCATGATGATCCTTTCCATAGCTTTGCAGACCAAGTTAGTCGGGCCTATGGGGCGATAGTTTCCAGGATCCATTGAGGCACCACCTTTATGGAGAGGGACCACTGTTGCTGTACGCCACTCTTTGGGCACATATCCTGTAGTAAGGCTGAGATTGAACAGTAGTTTTCTGTTTGGGTTTAGCTCTCCTTGGAGTTCATGTAGGACACAGCCCAGGACACTGTCTGGTCCCATTGATGCTGTGTTTTTTGCTTTGGAGAGGGCGGCTCTTACCTGAGCATCTCTGATGTCAGGGGGGGCAGCACTCTGCTGGGATAGATATTTGCCCTTTTGGTGTGGAGGGGGGAGAAGTTTGCGCTGAACCTATCAGCTAGGATGTTGGCAATGTCTGTGGGTTCGGTGTTTCTTTTGTCATTTTGGAGAAATTCTGAGCATATCGTGGAATTACCACCCAGGTTCCTAACATTACTAAAGAAAGACTTGTGATTATCCTTAGTGTCCTGTGCAATTTCCTCTCAAAGCTGCCCTTAGACAATTTTATGAGTGCCTGTAGTTTTTTGCTAATACTGATCAGTGATGCCTTCCCTTTTTGGGATTTTGCTCTATCATTTAGTAGCTTCCTCCTTCTATTGTATAGTTTGTTTATGGCTGGGTTCCACCAGACAGGACGTCTGTCTTTGGAGGATTGGGTCTTGGTTTTATTTGGCATCGTATGATCCATGCATTCCTGAAGGTGTCCATAGAATGCGTTTATAGAGGATTCTGCAGTCTGGGCCATATTTTCTACAGGCCCAGGGGTTTTGAAGGATTCCACCTCGGTTTTGAGGAGTGTGAATTTGCTTTAGAAAGGTCTTCACTGTGGTTTTCTGTGCGGGGTGTGGGGTTGGGATGTGAATATTCAGTGAGATTAGTTTATGGTCTGATCTTACCAGTGAGGGATACACATCTGGTCTGGAGCATAGAGTCCCCATGTTGGTGATGATCAGGTCCAGTATGTTTTCCCCTCTTGTGGGAGTGGTAACAAGTTGTTCCATAGCATTTGAGTTTATAAATTCTAGGAACCTTTGGGCTAGGGTGTTGGAGCTAGAGTAATGCTCCCAGTCTATGTTTGGGTAGTTGAAGTCACCCAATATAATGGTGTTTGGAGAGACCTTCATATTTTCCAGTGTTCTCAGGAAGGCCGAGTGGGGTTCCTGGGTTTGGGAGGGTGGTCTGTAGCAGGCTATAACCTGGAAGGCAGTTTTACTCACTGTTAGTTGCACATGGATAGTCTCTGATGCTTTGTGCTTTGCCACCAACCTGGAGGTGTGGGTATCTTTGATGAATATTGATACTCCCCCTCCTTTTGTGGTTCAGTCCAAGTTTTGGGGCCGAAAAGCATGGTATGAGGTATAACCTGGTAGTGCTGGGGTGCTCTCGGTAGCCCTGAACCAGGTATCTGTTACTGCACAGATATCGATGTTCTCCATGCTAAGGAGAGTTTCGAGTGCGTGTATCTTGAGGTTTAGACTTTTGGCGTTGAGTAGCATTACTCTTATTCTTATCCCTTGTGATACCTATGGAGGTGGGTTTGTCCTTTGAGCCTTGCCTAAAAAAGCCACTATGGAGGTAGCAAGAGCCTTTGCCAATATCCAAAAGCCCAGGGGTGACAGGTGCAAGCCATCCCTAGCGAAGCAGTTGGTTCAACAGAAGGTGAGTATGTGAGGGTGTAGTGTCTGTGATTAGTTAGCACTGGCATATATGACTGCTCATGTGGACAAATGCCAGGTCAGTCATATGCAATGTGTCACAGGCAACGTACATGTGAACAGGACAAACATTGATGTTCTGTCAAGTGAGACATGGACATATATATAGTAAGCTATGCAGATGTCACTAGGAGTCCACAGAAGCTCTGTAACTCTGCATTGCAGGTGGGATCAGTGTTCCAGGGTAACTGCAAGCAAACATGCATGCAAACAAAGCTACAGTAAGCAGGGCTGCATGTAGTCCATTGTACAACAAACAAGCAGTACCACTTCCAGTAGGTAACAGTGCAAATATGCAGGCACTATACACATGTACATGGAAATACACAGTTCAGATGGCTAGGGTCCAGTCTCAGAGCACACAAGTGTACAGACTATGTACCGTCAGGATGTACAATAACTGGATGGAAACCCAGGTGCTCATACCTGCAGTAATACACATGTCAAATAACAGACACTGAGCCTTCACTCAGTGGTTCCATACTTAGTAGGATATATGCTACCTGGCCTGCCACCACAGTATCCCTGACATGTATGGGGACTCTCCCCCCTGTGACAGTTAGTTTTGTGTGTTGGGGCTGTCTAGCATGGTATGAGATGTGAGCTTGCAGTGCTAGGGTGCTCCTGTGTGTCCTGTACCAGTCGTATAGTACTGCACACATATCAACATCCTCATACATCCGCATTGCAGAGTCCAGTGTGGGCAACATGCCACTTGCAGTTTACATGCCCATCATTGCATATCAATACTTTCATTACCTTATCCCCTGTGCTACCTATGTATGTAGCCTTCTGTTGACATCCTTACCACCAGTATGCCAACATGTGCAGATGATACACTGTGGTACTTACCATGGGTGTAGACAACAGTACATGACAATCATACCCTTACTGCATCAGGCATGCTGGGATATACCCACAATTATATCAGCACACAGTACTGTTAACAACATGATACTATTACTACACGTCTATGTAGTCACCCTGTGCATCAGCAACATGTTAACCTGTACCTGCACTGATGTTACAGATTGCAGGAGGTGGCACAGTTTCATCATATGCACAGGGTGTGAACTCGGTATGCCTGAGTCAGCCACCAATACCAATTGACATGTATGTGTATGTGTGTTGGTAAGGGACAGCAGTACAAGGTGGGGCAATGTTGATGCAGTGTGTGCGTGTATACGGTAGCCCTAGGTGTTGTCAAATTGCATGTGTGTATGGATGCACACAGTTCCACCTCATGGCTGCCATATACTGGTGTTTGTGGACAGCCACAGACTGTACCTGCCAGGTCATACAGATCAGTGTCTCTGGCCACAGACATGGTACCTGTGCCTTACAGCGGTGCTACGGACTGTATCCGGTACCAACCCAGACTGGGTACTGTCATCAGAAGCAGGTGTTCATTGACTGGACACAGATTACTGTCGGGCCTGTCCAGAGCCACGTGCACGTGGTCTCCTGGGGTGGTCTGATGACAGCGCAGACCCAGCATTGCTGGGGCTGCTGCTGGCACTATGGGAGCGGCTGCTGCCCTGTTGTCATCCGCGATGACTGCCAGCTGCTGCTGTTGCTGGCATACGCCCACGTCGATGCCTCAACCGTCCATCATCGCCCTGGCTCATGGACATGTAGTTGTGGAACTGGTCTAATATGTCCCCACAACGTCTGTCTATGACATCGGTGAAATTATGGATGGCAGCTGCAATGTCACGCATACTGTCAGTCATGGCTGTGCGACATGCTGTCAGCTCCCTCAGACCCTGTCTGGTGTACCGTTCCATACGTGACTGTGCCTGAATGACAGCCCGAAACATAGCTGAGGTTGTAAGACCTCTGTGGGCATGTCTGACAGGGGCAGTACACCCACGGATGCTCCCACGAGAACCCCTGGACATCTGTCTGTGTGGTACCATCTCAGGGCCATGCCCATGGCTGCTGTGTGTCAACGCATGTGCCACAGATACCACATTACCCTGGTCAATGCCCACTGTATCCTGTCCATCACCTAGGGACATTGGTGACAAAGGGTGTATTGGCAGGATAACTGTGCGCATTGATGGGGTTGACAGCTGTGTACTGTCAATTGGATGACCAATGACGGACCCTGGCATACCTTCCTGTGCCATTACACAGATGTCATCATTATCAGTACCCATGGCACCTGATTCAGGTTCCCTGCTGCATGACACCAGAGCAGCACCAGCACCTGTGGGAGGGAAACAGGAAACACAGTTTACAATGTCCACACAATATTACCAGTCATGCACACATCCACACATGCACAGGTCCACACATGCACACATGCACACATGCACGCTTGCACACAGTTGCACACATGCACACAGTTGCACACAGTTGCACACTACTCAGTATGCGAGATATCAACACACAGACACAGACACACCTGCATGCATACACTGAGCACTACTCAGTGAGCCTAATATTACTATTACTATCAAGACTATTAAAGGTATTGTTAATACACACTCACCATCATGGATAGGCTGCATTGCTGTTACACTGGAGGGACATGCAGAAGTGAGGAAACTAATGTCAGTGGGCACAACTGTGCCATTGTTACTGAGTATGATACAGGTCAGTAGTACAACAGTCGCCTTTCACAGGTCAGCTGCTGATATTGAGAATATCACACTTGCACATTAAATACTATGATGACAGCTACAAAGTAAGTACACACCTCACACATGCATTAACTACCAGTGTACACAACATTCATCTATACATATGGCATATTACCTGCACGCTCGTAGTCTTGCTGCTGCGTGGATCCAGCCTCCATCATAATGCATGTCTGCTGCTGCTGTTGTTGTTGTTGGCGGGCTGGAGCCACAACACTTATGAGTAGTCCCTCCAGTCTGGTGAGTGGGGGATGTGTAGCCACCCCACCACCTGTGGCAACCTGCTGCCTGTGGATATCTGACGCACACTGACGGACATTTCTGATTAAATCACTGCAGTGATGTCGTACCTGCTCATATGTCCTATTATGCGTGCCTATGTCATTTACCCGACGGACCATGTCTTGCCACAGTGCAGCCCTCTCCTGTTGATTCTGGCTGGTGCGGGAAAAGAGTATTGCATAATCCCGCACCAGGCTCTGGTGTATCTCCTCATCCTCAGCTGCTGAGTAAGCTGGATTGCGCTGGTGAGCCATGGTCCTGAAAAAGGAAATAACATGATATCAGCTAAATATGTCAGCAGAATTTGGCACACATACTACACATACTACACATGCTACGTGACTGTTTTGATACAACATATCTCACATATATAGCATCTGTCTGTCTATTGGTGGATGCACATGTAAATGGCCAGGTATCAGTGCTCAGCCAACAACTGTGCAACAGTACCTGGCACACTCCATATGACATACTACCAAACCCCAGCAGTCAGAATACTGATTCAGGTCCAAAGCACCTACTCACTCTGGGGGTTGTTATCGAGGTACTGTATGGGGTACATCATCAACTACTGTGAGATGACCACAAACTAATTGCCCTGGATATACATATCCCACCTCCACCACCAGCACAAACGACTATAGTGAATAACATTTAAAATGCAAACTTTACACTTTGTAACAGTGACATGGTATCTTTTCAACCCACTGGGCCAGTGGAAGACACAACCCATAATGCTGACCCCTTCACAAATTATTTCTACGGACATCTCCGAGAATGCATGGATCATGCAATCCCATATAAGACCAAGACAGTCTCCACAAAGGGACAGAATCCTGTCTGGTGGACCCCAGCCATAGACAGATTGTATAACAAAAGATGGAAGCTACTGCAAGACAGAGCATAATTCCATAAAGGGAAGGCATGTCTGATCAGCACTAGTAAGGAGCTATTTTCTCACATACAAACATCCATGGGCAACTTTGAGAGGGAAATCAACAGGGACACTACAGATGACCACAAGGCCTTCTTCAGTTATGTTAGCAACCTGGTCAGAAACCTCCACTATGCTCATAGTTAGTACACAACAACAAATAATTCCCTGAACCCACAGATATTGGAAACATTGTGGCAGACAGGTTCAGTGCAGGTTTCCCCCCTCCCTCTCCCCCAAAATAAGACATAGTTATCCCAGCTGACTGTAACCTCCCTGTCATCACAGATGTCCAGGTGTGAGCCGCCCTCAGGAAAGCAGGATACACAACATGAGTGGGACCTGATGGTATCCCCGGTTGCATGCTACATGAACTTCAAGAGGAGCTAAACACACATATAGAAGTGCTATGTAACACTAGCCTGACTACAGGATATCTACCTGTACACTGGCGCACAACAGCAGTGGTTCCACTACATGAAGGAGGCACCTCTACATACCAGTACAATACAACACAATACAATACATTACAGTACAATACAATACAACATGCTATTGCCCCTGGGACTACAGCAGCATACTGTTCTGCTACCCTGACCATTGTGACACATGTGATGTGATGGTACCTGCTGCTGTCAAACAGTTACACAGGGTGACTCATATGGCATATTACCTATCTGACTAACATTCAGCAGGGGTAAGTCTGACATGTACTCATGGGGAGTCTTGCTTCTTAACGCTGTGTGGTTTATTGCAGGGTATGTCTTATCTGTGGGTAGGAACCTGTACCTCCACCATGTGCTGTCTATTGCAGTGTCACGGACGACACACAGCAGTCATTTAGGTTGTGGATGGTGTGGGGTGTTACTATGGTTGTTGGACATCTGCCATGGGTGTGACTTATGTATGTAAATCCAGGAGTTGTAACCTCTATGTGGGTAGTATGTGTGTACTCTGTGGTGTTGTCAGTCACTGTGCATTGGCAATGTGTTTGAGTGCATTGTCACAGTGTTGCACATGTCACTGTGTCCTTCTCCATATCTGTAGCTGTCATGTGAGGTACATACCGTGGCAGCCATTATGTGGTGTGGAGGGGTACACTGACCTACATGTCCATAGCTGACACACCATGTATGCTGACACATACCATGTGCAGGTATTCCAGGAATAGTGTGCCACTGTGAATATCATTGGGGGGACTATTGTACACATTTATGACCCTGTTCACCCCTGACACATGCAGTGGTGGGCAGCCAATCACATGTCTGGTGGTTACTGGTGTAGGTGATTTGAAATGGGGTATGGTATTCCAGTTTTGACACTGGTATTCGCTTCATGCCTTTGTCACGAGGTACCTGTTGCAATACATCTGTACACATGTGCCTCACTCAGAATATATATACATCTCTCTCTCTCTCTCTCTCTGTATATATATATATATATATACATGTATATAGATATATCTATATGTGTATATATGTGTATATATATATATATATATATATATATATATATATATATATATATATATATATATATATATGTATATAGATATATCTATATGTGTATTACATATATATGTTTGTACATATTCTATCTATCTACATTTGTCTATGTATTCCTACGTCTCTCTCTATGTATGTATACATATATGCATATTATATATATATATATATATACATACATACATATATTGACATACATACGTATCCATATGATAGATAGGTGTATCAACATGTTTGTTTACAAAACTGTATACACACACACTAACATACTGCTAAACATACATAACTGTGAAACCTACTTTGTACATTGCACTACAACCTACATTCAACCTACATTGATATGTGCACATAGATGCTCTCACATACATATGTATGTACAGCCTTCACTGGTAGTTGCTGTATGTCCCCTGCCCTTTGCACATCTTCATATACATATGGATACAGACCAATGACACATATGGAGGGTTCACAGTATGTAGACTTTTATAGTATTACTTTACATTACCTGTGTTTGTCACAGCTGCTTGTGTTGCCGTCTGGTTTTGTATCCTGCTGCTCCACTTGCCAGTTGTCAGCTTTCAAGTGGTTGTTGCTGACTGGTTTTGTTTGTGTATATTTAATTTTTTTTTCTCTGTCTGTCTGTCTCTCTCTCTCTCTCTGTCTCTCCCTACCTCCACAGGGTGCAATGAAAGTATTGCATGTGTGGACTGGGAGTACAGCATGCTTTTGTAGGTATCTGCATATGTCCATGTGATGGCCTCTGCACCAATTGTTAGCCAGCATTTGCTAATTGCATACAGCCAGTTGTGTACTGATTGCAGTTCTCATTGTGATTTCAGGACAGTGCTATCAAGAGGTATGTGAGATAGGCATAGCCCTTTCAGATTTTAAGGGCAGGGACCATGCTGGTATGCTGTGGACACTGTTCTGTGAGTGTAAAGGTTAGTATCTCTCTCATATTTCCGGCTGTGTTGTAGATTAACATTTCTCCATTCATTTCTCCAGTTTCCTGTACTAAGTGTGTATGTACACTGACACCTAAGACTTCTACTACTGTTAATGTGGGTGTGTGTGCTTTCCTGTGGGACATGTGGTGTAACTGGTGTATAGCAGTGGCTCTTGCACTTTGTTGCTATGGCTTCAATATTTGCCCTTTACATTCACTATGTGTATGCCTGCTAGGTGTCTTGACTGTAGTGTGTTGCTGTGGCTTTCCTATTCTCCATGTAGATTCACACCTTGGAATGCTTGCTATATCTGCTAGGGTGTTACTGCATGCAGTGTGGTCTGGCCATGGTGTGGGCCTTGACATCTATTAGGGTATTTGAGTATGCTGCTAAGCAGGCCCCAGAGACTCTCAGGTGCATCTTTTATCTGCCTCATGGAATGATACATATCAGTGGGGTACACCCATTAAATTGGCTGGTATTCCTGCAGTTGTGACTGTGGGATAGCATGAACATATGTATTACTACACTATTTCTGCCGTGCAAGTGGTGCATACTTTCAGGACATCATAGTTACCATTGCATGTGTTGTAGCACCTTTCTGCCTACTGTTTATACATTTCACATGGAGTCTGTGGGGCATCCCTGTAACTCAGTCACTGTTGCTATGTCTAGGCTCTTAACTATTCAAATATGGCAGTGTCAGACCTCTCAAGTGTACAGATATTTGCAGGTTGTCCACATTTCTGCCTCATATTTTGGTCAATATCTCATGAACAGCTCTTTCTGGCAAATCACTCTGGGCTCATGTCAGACTATAGTGACAAACATTTAAGTTTCAGACTTCATACCCTTCCAAATAACCAATAAAATGCAGAACCTGTTACTTTCTGAACTGACTACGTTTGTTGTAACATTATTTGGAATATGTCCCTGTTTTTGGCCCTTTGCTCTACATATTTTATTACTTGGTCTGGATGTGTTCCTGTAAGAAGTTGTGGGGTATGGGCAGTGATTATCCTGCTGTGAGTATGTGTGTGGCTTGCAAGGTGCTACAGTGACATTATTACCTACTAGCTACCAACTAGCATGGCTGTTTCTGTTCGCACACTACTATTATAGAAATCCACTAGAATTGACAGTAAATATACATGACATGCTTTGTGTACTACACATCCTATATTCCCTTTACATTCATTCCTAATATTACATGATATATTTATTGTAGCACAATGTTCTTATATAACAGTCATGGCTTAGTAGTAAGTCATGCAGACTACTGTTTCCAAGGTCCTGGGTTCGGGACTGACAGTGGGATTTTATTTTGCTTTTGAACAGACTACAGGACCTGTCATTCAGAGTGACTAAGGCACTTTTAAGCAGTTGTAACCGGGTTAGAGCTGGTTTGCGCGGAGCTCCTGCATGCGCACTGGCGTTCAGCTCTGCACACACTCGCTTACAACCGCTTAAAAGTGCTTACTCTTGCGCACACCCGCACTATTTTCTTTGAAAGAAATGAAAATGGGGAGACAGGAAAGTGGTGAAAAGGGGTCACAAAGAGGGTAAGACAGTAGGGAAACAAGCTTGGGTTTTGCAGGAGGGATGTAGGTAAGGCCCATAGCTGCCCATTTCTTCATCAGCAACAGCTGTGCATATGTTTGTAATTTGGTGTGACATTTGAAACCTTCCACCCCTGAGAGAGGTATAAGGACAACAATAATACTTGTTGTACAGCCAATTGTAATTGACAGTTTCCATGTCCAGCAGACATGTGTGTGAAATGGGCAGCTATGTATGGGGCGTAATTTTTTTATGGGTACAGAGTGCCTTTTTTTTTTTTTTTTTTTTCAGGTGAGAGTGGTATGTCAGGTATAGGAAGTCAGTATAGCTGGGGAGGTAGGTTGGGTAGGTCAACAGACAAGACAAACAAGACTCATACAGGGGTGGTGTATGACACGTGTGGGGGGGTTACACAATTGACATGGATGGATGTTTGGATATCTAGAGCCCATGAGCCCACAGATGGCAACAGTGGAACTGATATCCCCACCCATGGGCAGTTGCCACTGTGCCTTCACTGCTCAGGATGGGGCTGTGCTGGAGGCTGTGTAGGCCGGGCAGCAGGCATGCCCATTAGTTGTGCCATCTGTGCCTCAAGCTGGAGTAGGGGCCCAAGAACAGCTTCCTGGATCTCTCTACGCACCACAGTCCGGATGTTACGGAGGGTGAGTGGTGGTTCTCCTCCGGCCACACTTCAGAGGGGGGATGAGCGCCATCCCCTGCAGTGCTTCCACCCGCAGGTGGCACAGGGCCACAGGAGGAGGGTCCGGACTGGGCACTACTGCCAGGTGCACTCGCCAGCTGAGCTGGGAGAGGTGGGTCTGCTGGAACCCGCCTTCCCTGTCGTCCTATGTTTTGCATTATGTCATGACAGTTTGGGTTAGTAACATACAATACCATTCACAATTAGTTGTAACAGCATGCATTTGTATTCCCATTAACCAAACACCCAGATATTCAAACCATTGAACAGCAAGCATAACACATGCATAATTTGAACAGCAATACACAGTCCAACAGCATACCAATACATATGCTGTACATTTCTAATAGCTGCAGATATATACACACTACAGTTCTACCTACAGTTTCCTATGTGATAACTACTTCAAGTTGGTGATAGGAATGTTACTGCTACATCAATATACATTTTCATTTTTATTCATACACGTTCATATCTGGCTCTGTTCAGCTACATCATCCTGCTACATTTGCTTTATATAGCTATAGACAACTGTGGATGTTTGGTATTTCAGACAACCATACTATCTGCATATTGCAGACTGAGAGCAACATATCCAGATTTTGGGATACACATTCCAGCTGCAGGAACATTTTGGACACATTTCGCAGTTTGGTTCTGCTTGTCACATTCATTTCATTCTGTACTGACTGCAGTATACTTTATTCAGGAGTTATTACTACTTTATTGGTGGATTCATAACTCTTTCTCACACTCTCTCACTTGTTTTATTTTTACAATTCAGGATGGTACATACTTCTAGGCTTTATTGACATGTTTTACCTGTAGTTATTACAATCCTTTCCAACAGTCTCACTTCTGTCATGTTTCAGTATTTCAACAGGGATATATTTCACACGTGTTTTACTCAGCTTCTGCAGCTGTACTTTTCAGCCTGCTGCAGGTTGTGTACTATTATATTACAGGTGGGACATCTTTATTTCAGACTTTATTTCAGACATTTTCATTTTTCTGTTTGGATTAGAGACTGCAACACACTTTTGTAATCTAGCAATACTTGCAAACCCTCTTACACTGTTACTTGCACATTTTATTACTTAGTGACTACACTGCACTATTTTTCTAACTGTCATACTTTTATATTTATTTACAGTTACAGGGAGAGGATTACTGACCTGCCTGGTGGCGCAACCGCACCAGCCTATCACCATAGGCTCTACGGTTCACAAGACGGACACCTGCAGCTGTAATATAAATAAAGTAATATTGGAATACACATCTCCATAATATCAGCTAAGTTAATTTCTTACATAAATAATTAGATGTAACTTACTCAGTAGTGGGGCGTTGGGCATTTGCCGGGCCTCCTGGATCCAATGGTTCAGTTGGTCCTGCTTCCGTCTCTTCAGGTCCACATGGTGGTGACGGACCTGCTCACCAGTCCTTGGAATCCCTGTGGCACTGGTAAGATCATGAGCCAACCGGCCACACGCCTCAGCCCTATATGCTCCCCACAGGACCTGGCCCTGCATGAGTTGGGCCTCATGATTGTGGACAAGGAGCCAAACCATATATTTGGACTCCTCAAAGCCCCACCTCTGTGCTCGAAAGCAACTACCCTCACCTACACCTGACATTCTGGCTGCAAGTTGGTTCTACAATCGGTTATGCTGTGTATTCCTGCCTATGGGGCTTATATATGCCATTTTTCCTGCACTTATCTGTGATTGGCCATTTTGGAATTGTATCAGCTTCACAAAACCTGCTTTGTCATACTCCTCTTTCTATTCATTCCTATATATTTGCTATTACTGCATTTCTAAGTACAGCTGTCATGGCTTAGTGGTTCAGTACCTTGACTGTGGTGCATAGTATCCTGGGTTCGAACCTGGCCACTACACGGGCTAGGAGGTGTGTCTGTGTAAAGGCAGTTTTGTTACAGCTTGCTCAACGTTGCCCGCTTGTTGGCACGGCTCGCAGCTCCGCGCAAACGAGGTATGCTGGTTTACGCTTCATTTGACTGTCAGCACGCATCTTATGCTCAGCTCAGCTAGGGGCACATAGTTTCAGCGTGTTAAACCACTGCTCACCTACGGGCACTTATTTTGCACCTGTTGAACCACTGCTCACCTACGGGCACTCATTTTGCACCTGTTAAACCACTGCTCACCTCCGGGCACTCATTTTACACCTGTTAAATCACTGCTCACCTACGGGCAGATGCACTCAACTTGTTATACTGTAGCTCAGCTACAGGCACATCTGGCATTTTTTATTATTTTGTTATCTCACATTTCTTCAAAATAAATGGCCCATTTCATTACATTTTACATAAAATTTAATTTTATATGTGTACATATATGTCAGGGACTTGTTTTGTGCTTATTTCACTACAGATAAAAATTGATGTTGTGGGGGCTCGAACCATGACTGCCTGCTTTTCAGCCGATGTCTCTATCGCTACGCTATTGCTTTTTGGCTTACTTTGCATATTTAGTTCTTATATGCTTTTCCACTGACTGCTAACTGTGGCTAAGCACCGGGCACGCCCGCGCAAACGAGCGCACTCACGGGCAAACATCTTTACAATTAAAAAATATATATAACATGTTCATTTATATATTTTATGTTCATAGTATGTGGGGGCATGTGTTGTGTTGTGTTTATTCATATTTCCATGGACTCTGTCGTGGGGGTTTACTTTCGGGACTTTTACTCTTCTGGGGGCGTGTCTGTTTGCAGGGCTCGGCCTATGGACATGCCCCCTACTATCTTCCACAGACCGTTTAAGCCTTAGGTGTGATTCAGCATGCCCTCATGCATATGCATGACATGCTGACATCACACCATTTAACTGCAGCCTCCGTGTAAGCCTTGTAACTCTTAGACGGAGGCTTTGTGAATCCTGCCCTATGTGTTTCTATGACATAGTATGTGGAAGCAATACTAGTGCCATGTATAGTTGTCACACAAATGACTGTTCATTTTATTATTTAAACAGTGAGGTCTTATCTGAAAATTGACCAATGTGGTCCAGTGCTTACCTTGAAAATCAGACAGATAAAATATATAACTTTAAAATACTAAACACTTACTGAAATATTAATATTTTCTTGAAATGCAGCACTGCACTCCATGATACTCTGAGAATGAAGATAAATAATTATGGCAGATTTAATCACTTAAATAAGTCATGGACAAGATAGCTTACTTTTATAGCTGATTAGATAGTGAGAGCAAATAATGACTGTTAGAACTTTTTATCCAGAAACTTATCAAGATGCATGCATGAACATCCATGTATATGTGTGTGTGTGTGTGTGTGTGTGTGTGTGTGTGTGTGTGTGTGTGTGTGTGTGTGTGTGTTTGTGTGCATGCTCTGTGCATGTTTGCATGCTTGCATGTGTGTGTTTGCATGTGTGTGTGTGTGTGTGTGTGTGTGTGTGTGTGTGTGTGTGTGTGTGTGTGTGTATGTGTGGTTGTGTTTGTGTATGTGTGTCATTCATGATTATGCTCTGTGCATTACCAATGTGGGGATGGTCAGAACTAGCTGGAAGGAAAGTTAAAGGTGGCTAGTTTCTTAAACTGAACTCACACCCACTTTACTCTAACAAATCAATTTCAAGAAATGTCCCATACCCAAACAAAATAATAATGTACAGTCGTGGTAAGCAACCCTATTAGTATGTCACCATTTCGGCAGAGCTGTTAAACAGAGTACATTTGCACCCTCCTCCAGTCTGACACCATCTGGCAGAATTTTTACTTGAAGTACCGCACATTCAAGTAATGGAGCTAAGTGACTGCATGGAAATAAAGATTGACAACCTTTTAAAATCACATCATGATATTTTTGTCCAAAGTCATTGCATCAAGTGTACTTCCCCTGAATAGTTAAATAATGCATCTTTAACACAAAAACATAGCACTGCAAGATGAAAAATAAAGAAAAGATTTCTAACATTACTGTGATAGAGTCTGAATTTTAAGTAAGGTTGGAGCGGGTGGGGAATATTTCCTAGTCAGGAAGAGACTCATATGGTCAGAAATCATTTCCCTAGTGACACTTGGCAACAGTCAGTGAGCAAAGAATTCTAAATAATTTGGGTCTGGACCTAGGCCTCTGAAGAGACAAGCATTTAAAGAAAATATTGCTCCTTCAGATAGGATATATGGCCTTGACAAGAATAAATATGATTTCAGTAATTCAAATGTGAACAGATGAAAACTGAAAAATAACTAAAACTGGTGAAACAATAAGCATGCACAAATATAGACACATTACTGTAGTATTTTCAAATTGTTTGGAGGAAGAGAAAATGCCACATTATAATGCTCTGTTGTGAAGAATAACACAAATGAGGTATACACTACATAATAGATATAAATTCATCAGCATATTTTAAGTCTGCACATAAGTGGTTAAGTGTTTCTGATTATTGCATTTGCTTTAGAGTAAAAACTCTACAATGGCTTTAAGTAGTAAATCTGTCATCTGCTGTGTAACAATGAGAAATGCCTTTAAACCAGTCAGAAGAGTTATTCATGAATAAACCTCTTTGGGCCAGAGATCCATCACTTTGCTTTGTTGCTAAGAAGCCCTCAACAGAGCAGTGCAATTTACCAACTGGGGAGTGTAATTTATTTATTGTCAATGGCTAGACCCTGAACAAAGAACTTGCACAAATAACAACTCTAACCAGCACTAAATAAAGATTACAGGAATATTATGTCTTATTTTACAACGTTTGAGAGTGGCTGGTCAGGAAATTGACTTGTATTAATGTGCAGGTTGAAGTAACCTGCCAGGGACACAGAGTTTAATGAGCATTCCTGAGGTTCGCACATAGCTTTTACTTTCACAGGAAAAATAACTGGCATTAGGTTCCTTAGGTGTGAACCACTGGTAACAAGCAGGAGGCAAATGACTCTGTAGGAAGACAGAGGAAAATGTCAAGAAGTCTGACACAATTAGAGCACAGTGCTGAGTTAACCTATATAGATACTAAGGAAGATGTGCCTAATGCCATTTGAAGAATTTGTCCCTCCTTTCTTCTTTGCCACTGGGGATTAGTTTAATTGATACACTGGCTGTGTGGTTCTGTAAGTAAGCTCTAATTTAAAATGTGCATCCTATCTAACAAGGTCAATCCTCACTGTGTTTTAATACATAGCAAATCTTGGATCAAAATTTTACATAATGTTACTTTTTTCTTTCCAGTGGGGAAGTTAAAGTATAGAAGGAGTGCATTGATAAATTATTATCCTTTATTTGTAAATTCTGCATGACATACTGAGTTTCTTATAGAATCACATTTTGCTTTACACAATATTGTGCTCTGTGAAATCAAGAAACATCCTTTGCTTTTATACTGCAATGAAAGTAATATATATGAAACTGGACAAATGCATTCCTAAATTACGTCTGTTTTTTTTTTTTTTTTTTTTTTTTTTTACATTATGAAGCATCCCCTTCAGGTTTTGAATATTGGTAAAGACTTCTAGAGCTGGGTTTGCCATAAAATAGTGTTCAGGTCTACGTTCACCTTAGAAATGAGTACAGTGTACATTTACTAAAGCTTTCTGAGAAAAGTGAATGAATACTGTTCACTGAGGAGCATCTGTCTTGTGTTTGCCTGTTTTGTGACAGCAGACTAAGCTTTCTGTTGGTAAGTGTACATTTCTGCTCACCTTGCTTACAGCAGAATGCATCTCAGTTTCCTATATTTAATGATACATTATAATATATGCAATCGTATTGTTACCAAAA
Organism: Protopterus annectens; assembly: GCF_019279795.1. Lineage (NCBI taxonomy): Eukaryota > Metazoa > Chordata > Ceratodontiformes > Protopteridae > Protopterus > Protopterus annectens. The sequence continues at coordinate 869,624,334 of NC_056745.1, read as the reverse complement.
AACTAATCGAATCGCCTTTATTCTTAATGAATAGACGTAATCCATTTCAGACAACTTTTATAAATTCATGTATTCTGGAATGGTACATAAATGCTGTTTCTACAACATACATACATTTGCTTAATCTGATTTAATAGACATAGATAGACATATTAAGATCAATGAAAGAAATAGACTGCAGAAGGTCACTAAAACCCAAAAAGTCAGAAGTTTAATAAAACAAATGAACACAGTAATTAGGATTGTCCCTAGAGATGCATGCAATATAACAAAAGTAAACAGGATATATTACTGTGCAGCTAAATTAATAACTGATAAAGTTGTAACACAAAAACACAGTGTAGTGAGGTAAAGGAAGGGGGAAAAATTGAATACCATCATGGAAATATCGAACAGAGAAAACTATAAAGCAATTAAGACAAGAAGTGTCATTGCTAGAAGATAGAGAAGAGGTAATAGATCAACAAAAATACTAAGAAAGACAGACATAATAAACGCAATGCGCAGTATTAGAAAAGACCAAGATATATAATATGCACTAGCACAAATAATAAACTAAAAATCTCAGCACGGGCAGAAAAACTTAGAAGATAGGCAGATAAATATAAAGAAAAAGTACAAAATAAGCAATGTATTGATAACCCAAAAAAGTTTAATAGAAAATTGGGAAACAAGGTAAAAGGAATTGAAAGACCACCCAAAAAAGAAGAAATAGATACATTTTGGAGATGTATCTATAAAGATCCTGTGGAATATAACAAGGATGCTAAATAGAAGAAGTAAACGGAAGAATAAGAATTTTAAAGATCAAGATATGAAATGGGATGAAGTAACAGCCAGAGAGATTGAAACAAAGTTAAGAAAAGCATCCAGTTGGAAAAACCCAGGCCAGATGCAGTACCTAACGCTTGGTTAAAAGTATTAACAACTTTGCATGAAGATTTAGCTATGAGTAAGAACTATTTATATGCACACCCTGAACAGAAACCACCTTGGCTAACAGCAGAAAAAACAATGCTCCTACTTAAGAATGAACTTGCAAACTACTGTAAAAATTATAGACCGATAACTTGCCTTCTGATGATATATAAACTATACACGGGAATTGATGCCGACAGAGTTTATAGTCATTTAGAAGAAAACTCAATTATGGTAGCAGAACAAAAGAGTAATAAAAGAAAGTCATATGGAAAAGGATAATTTGTTGTTAAAGTCATAGAGGAGAACTGTAAAAAGGGGAATAATCTAAGTATGACATGGCTTGACTACAAAAAAAGCATTTGATAGTATCCTGCATTCATAGAAAAAGGAGTGCTTAAAAAGGTATAAGATACACCATACACTGATTGACTACATTACAGTGGCCATTAAACAGTGGCAGACCACTTTGCAATTAAGCCATGATAAAGGACAAATTATTATTCCAGGGATAAAAATTCAAAGGGGGATATTTCAGGGTGACTGTCACTGCTGCTGTTCTGCCTTCCCCTTAACCCATTAAACTGTCTACTTAACAGCTTAGGCTATGGCTATAATTTGGCTTCTAGAAAACAGCAAAGTGTAAAGACTTCTCATCTTCTCTTTGTCAATGATTTAAGACTATAGCTCATCACACGAGGAACTGAAAGCACAACTGCAAGTTGTCAAAACTGTTTCAGATGATATAACAATGTTATTTAGTGTTGATAAATGTGCAAAAGCAACATTTAAAGCAGGAAAACTGCAACACCAGGAAAACATCAGTATGGGACAAGAATGTGACATAAAAGAACTTGAGCAAGAAGGAGTGTATAAATGTTTGGGAATTGATGAAGGATCAACAATAAAACATGGAGAAATGCAAGTAAAACTTAGTAAGGAATACTTCAGAAGACTTAAATTAATCCTGAAAACATCATTGACATCTAGGAACAAAATCCAAGCTATAAACTAATTTCCTCTTCCTGTCCTAACTTACAGTTTTGGACTGACTGGCCCCAAAACGTGTTGAATAGATTAAACAGGAAAATGAGAAGGATGCTTTATGCTCACCAGACGATTTATAAAAATCAGTGCATACCAAGATTATATATTCCCCATTCTGAAGGAGGAAAGGGCCTTCTTGAAATTGATTATATGTATAGATCTGCAATTGTGGGACTCCACACATATCTGCTGACCTCACAAGACCCAAACATAGTGAAAGTTTTGAAACATTGGGAGAATAAATATAAGATGACTTTCTGCTTAATCTAGAAGAAGCATATCAGCGTCAAGCAGGAATGCAAATCAAGCCAGAAGTAGATAAAAATCAGGCAGCAACTAATTGTGCCAAAAAACAAAAGAAACAATATATGGTGAAGGACCAGATGAGAAGGCAAGAAATGGAGAAAATGCATATAGTTGCAAGTACAGAAACCTTCTTGAAGAACCTCATGTTGATCAGGAATGAATGCAAGAATGGTTAAGGAGAGGCAAATTCAAACCAAGAGATGAAAGGTTAATATTGACGGCCCAAGATAATGGGCTACGTGCATGTTAGTTTACAAAGTCCATTGAACATGGGGAGAAACAGACAAATGTAGGTTTTGTAAAACCGAATTGGAAACAGTCACATACCTCATTGTGGTTGTGACATACTAATGGCAGAAGGACTCTGCACTGAAAGGCATAATGAAGGCAAGATTGTTGCTCTGGGGATTGTACAAACATTATGGCACTGAAGTGGCTGAAAAACACTGGAAACATGATTCACAAAGCATTATAGAAGATGTTGAAGTTTACTTCACATGGGATCATCCATTATCAACAGTTCAAAAGATAGATGCTAGAAAACCAGATATAGTGGTCCATGAAAAGAAGACAAAAGTAGCATTGATCATTGAAATCATCACACCCAGTGACTTGAGTGTGCTGCGTACATAGTGACACAAAGTCATAAAATTTCAGGATCTGCAGACAGAAACGAGAACTATGTGGAAGAAAGATACCTAGACCATTCCAATAGTAGTAGGTCTTATAAAAAGGAATCTACAATCGTATTTAGATATGTTAGCAATACATGTAACTCCATACGAATTGCAGAAGGAGTCATTACTGGGCACATTGTGGGTGCTGTGAAGAGCACTTCTGGCTGACATCAAAGATTGAAGCAATACTAATTTCATGAACTTTAATTGTACTTTGACTTAGGAATGGGGTCCATTCCCATCATGGTATGAGAAACCTATAAGATTTGGAGAAATTAAAAAAGAGAAGGGCTGTATACAAATGGTTAAGCTAAATGAAGAGGCAGTACTGAAACCGAGAAGAAAGAAAGGAGGGATGTTGTTCTGTTTCAGGGTAGAAAATATTCCAGTGTATTAGATTGACATACTTTAATAAAATGTACTCTTTCTTTAACTTCCTTCTACTAAATATATACTTCCCAAGTAGAGTTCATTCTCATTAAACTCTGTGTCTCTGGCAAGTTACTTCAATCTGCACGTTAATACAAGTTATTTTCCTGATTAGTCACTCTCAAATGTTATAAAATAAAACATAATATTCCTGTAATCTTTGCTCCAAAATATGCAAAAAAAGTCTAGGTCTAGAAGATCTAGGATCTTTGCTTGGAAGTCTTTGCACAGGGATTTTGTACCCTAAGCAGACTCCAAAGAGTTTTTACTCAGGTGGATTGCAAATGTTGAACGTGTGATGGGGAAGAAAGAGGCAATAAGACACAACTGGAAACATATTTTTTGGGAGTGTAATGAGTTGGCAGATTTAAAAAATTCTCTGCAGACTACTCAAAAGACTACTTAAAAGAAAGTTAAAAATGTGTGTTAAATAGCTGGGGATGGCAAGCTTTTATATTAATTTCCCAAGTTTTGCAACTTACACATCCATCATGACAACTTGGCTACTACCATATTTATTCTGCTGTTTGGGAATTAGCTTGAGGTGATTAATTTACATTTTAGTGAACAGTAATCAGATGTATGTACTGTGTCACCATTAAAGTTAAGTGACAGCAAAGTCAACAAATATGTTTTGCCTATATCGGGTTCATTTTAATGATAGTGCATTTTTTAAAATGTATTTATTTGTTAACTAGATAAGTGAACTGTTCCTCAGACCCATTATTGGGCCTCGCCCAGACCACAAGGGTAAGGGTAAATGAAATATATATGGACAACTTTTGAGTAGCTCATCAACCAGCATATTTGTTGGAGGAATCCAGAGTAAACCGAAGCAGAAATAGGAAAACATGCAAACTCTACACAAGCAGTGACTGGATAATATACTACTACATGTAGCAGGGTTACACAAACATCCATACTATGCTTTTGTGTAGCATAAGATGGGATACTTTTATGTGTGTTTGCATGAAATAGATGAACTAAAGAACTGTGACTGCTATTATTATTATTTTTTAAAACTACATTGGAGGACAGTTATTTATGCAGACATTGGAGAGTTTGTTCTCTCATAGCCGTCTCAGTAATAAGATCATTTTTGCAAGTTTTATCTGCACTACTGAGTTGGGGAACAGTGTACCTCTATCACCCAGGGACACATAATGCCTTACAATCACAAGTTCATGCTCCAGTACACTTGTTAATGAGGGTTACCACAAGGCTATGATTCAGTAAGCTGACAGCTTACCCCAAGATGGCCACTGCAATTACACCCTTCCTCTGAGGACTTGTGGCTATGTATGTACAGCTTTGCTCTACCTTCACCCCATCCATCCTCTCCTGGCAATAATGTCAAGTGCCTCCAGTAACTAAACTCAAGTTTCCAGAGCCATTGTCAAGGTGTGATCCCCCTGTAGCACCGGCACTGGGATTTGTTGAGTTGTGGCCTCTGTTGCCATTAATATTTGTGAAATCTCTTTAGGAAATTGCCTTTCATAACCATAATGCAAACTAACCAAAGTATATCCCATAATATGGGTTCATATCACGTTATCGAAAGCCAATAAGGTCGAATGCCACAATGTCGAACCCTATGCAGTGAATGCTAAAAATAGCGAAGCTGCAGAACATCGAATTCTTTCCTAGGGAAAGAATTTGGTTGTCCATTTCTGTGGCTTTGCTATATTTAGCACTGTGGTGGAAAGTTACGGAGGTTCAGGTAAGTGTGCGATTGTGTGGATGTTAGGTTTAGGGTGTGGGTTACGTGAGTTAGGGTTAGGGCGCTGGTGAGGTGATTGTGCGATAGTGACAGAGTTTAGGGTTAGGGGCGCTTTAAGTGAGTTAGGGTTAGGGCACGGGTAAGGTGAGTGTGTGATAGTGACAGACCTTAGGGTTAGGGTTGGATTAAGGTAAGTGGATAGATAGTAGTGGGTGCATAGTTTAGTGTATGGTTAGAGGTATAATTTTAAGTGTAAGTGTGTGGATTACTGTTTTTTTGGTGTGCCTGTGTATTGTAAATTTGTTTTGGAATAGCAATTTTTTTTCCCTGTTCTGAATGTTTGATATTGTGTGCTTTAGATTATTTAGGTTCGATTAAATGGTGTTCGGTGGTTTTGGCTTTCAATGACATGATATAAACACCATAATATAGCATACAAAGGGCAACTCAGTCTTGATATGCCTTCTTTTAAATAATATTTAATGTGACTATTCCATTCATATAGCCATAGTGCTTTATATATGTCTATCATTGTTTTTTGAAAAAAGTTGGGGGAAACATCATTCCATGAGTACACGCTAATGCTAAATATAATTATTTAATTTATTTTTTTTTTCATATTATAAATGAAGTATTTTCAATGCAATATATGCTAGTAGACAAACTGCATAGCATTTTTCAGTTAACAGGACATGTGCTAGACAGAATGTGTTGCACACTTGCCATTGGAAAATTATGCCCATCTAAGAGGCAGAATTAAGAAAAAGGATTTGGTGCAAGGAGTTTAATGACAAGTTTAACAGTGGAATTATTAAATTAGTCCAACAAGTCACTAGTGCATAGGCTGAATAATAGTAAAAAATAAGTGCATAAAAATGCAAAAAAAAAATGTGAGAGAAGCTGGAGAATTCTTCTTGCAAGATAGGTATTAAAAGATTGCTGGATTTTGGTATATATTAGGAAAAAAATAAATGTTTTCATGGCCTTAATATACACTTATATTGAAGAAGAACTAGACGTGCTTGTAAAGCCACAACCTTACTGAAAGTATAATTGAACCAAAAGAAGTTGTATGCTCAAGTATGGATATGTGTTGATTAAAAAAATGCAGTACTGTGTGAAAAATTAATTTTATTTAGATTGGAAGATATATCATCAAAGCTTCTTAATGTTAAAGTGTTTCCACATTAGATAAAACTAGTGGGTTTTGACAAATATCCATAGGTAAAGAAAGTCAGAATCTAAAAACTTTAATTATTCCTGTGAGAAGAGTCTGTTTTTAAATGGCTGCCATTGGATATAACCTCAGCACTTGAAATATTTCAGCATAAATTGCCTGATTTGTTGAATGGGCTAGATGGTGTTGTTATGGATGACTTCCCGAGTTTCGGTCCACATAAAGAAACATATAATTAGAGATTACAGGCAATGCTTCAGACTATCAAACATTCTGGTTTAGACCTAAGCCAAGAATAATGTTGCCTTAGTAAAACAGAACTCCAGTGCAACAGGCACATCATAAGGGCTAGTGAAATCAGACCAGATGTAAGCAAGGTCAGGGTTATAACTGAATTACAAAAATTCTCCCCATTTCATTGAGTTAAGTATCTAGGCAAGTTTATTTCTAGACCTTTCAACAGTATTATGCCTAATTACGGGGAACATGTGCAAGCCAAGGCATTCAACAACGTGAAAAAGAAAATAAAGGCTAGCAATAGCTTCAGTGCCAGTGTACTATGGTGTCACACCACCTATAACAGAGATACTAATATAAGTAGCTATGGTGTAGGTGTGGCACTACACCAGGTGCATGAATAGGTGTTATGTTCTGATGCCTATTGCTTTAGAATGGTACATAACACTGAGAAATATTCTAAAATGGAAAAGAGGTGCCTTGCAAATGAGTAGGCATGTGAGAATTCTACAGATACTTATTAGAACTCTAGAGTTTTCAGCAGTAGAAAGACCACAAACCGTTAGTTCCACTGGCCAGTTTCTTTGGCCTACAGAAAGAAACACTATGATGCCAAATATTGTTAATAAGACTAAGGAGGATGAATGCAAGACAAATGCATGTGCCTGTTAAACACTTAGTTGTTGTAGATGTGTTACCCAGAAGTCCCATGCCTGTCTAAACATTATCAGAGAAGACTTCTTCAATTACTTAATGACTTAAATATTTTTGCTGTAATCCTCCTCTGAAGAATCCTATTGCTAAAGCTGCTACCTATGTTTTTAACTTCTACTCCCATTTAAGTAGTTATATTTGACAAGGCAATTCCTATCAACAACAAATATAATGAGAAGTTTAGAAACAAACCCCTACAGAATACGCATATAAATAAATTATAAAACAAGAGAAAGAAACTGCTTAATGCTTATATGATGTCTCATTCTACCTACCTTAAGAGCACACTTAAGCAAACTAAAAAAGAGCTTAAGGGAATATTAGAAGCTGAAAGCTGAGTATGAACCTAAAATAGTTACCAAAACCAAAATTAATTGCAAATCTTTCTTTAGCTATATCAGGAATTTAAAAACTAACACCCAACAGAATTCGGAGCTAGTCGCCAATAATACTACACTCTCTGACCTAAAGGAAATTTATATATTTATTTATTTATTTTACATTTGTTGACCAGGATAGTCCGACTGGATACTTGTCCATTTTCAGCAGAGGCCCAGGGAGAAAAGCTCCATACATACATACATACATACAGAAAAACTGTTACATTAAACAAGTTAAAGCACTGTTACCAATACAATACATAGGGTAAAAGTCATTCATTCTATCATGTATAAATGTGATTTGTTATAGAGTAACAATTAGGAAGCAATGTAGGGGTGGCCAAAAGACCTCTTTAGCACATATTTATATAGATATCTTCTAGGGTGTTTGTGTTATTACCTGGGGGAATGTAGACACAGGCTATGTTAATACTTTTGTTTTTATTAATTTGAAGCTTGGTAATGAGAATTTCAGCATTATTAACATGGAGTGGTTGTGTGGAATCAGAGGTCGCATCTAGAGTAGTTTTGTATAGTACAGCTACCCCTCCTCCCTTCCTAGTGGTATGGTCTAACTTTAGTATGTTATAACCTGGGAGTAAAATGTTGTTATCTGTGGTTGATGGTTTTAGCCAGGTTTCAGAAAGACAAAGTATATCTGGGGAATGTGTATCAAAGAGTGCATACAGGTGGTGGACCTTACTATTTAAGCTTCTACTATTTAGTTGACTGACCAGGAGTGATTTCAAAGGTCTATTTAAAGTTTGTAAGTTAGTGGGAATAGTAGCATTGGGGCTAGGATCAACTAGTGAGGTTGGGCCAGGGTTTGGATGAATGTCCCCATCCCTTGTGAGGTTGCCATGTAGTCTAATTGTGAGATTCAGAAATTTAAATATTATTCATAGGTAATTCTTGATTTTGCAGTTGATATATCTGGATCTAATAGATTGATTGTATTTTGCATCCAAGGAGTTAGTCATAAGGGGGATTATTAAGTGGTATCATTTAATTTGTATTAGTGCAGTAGTGGTTTGGCTTCTTGGGTAGTGGTAGCCTTGGTAGGACAGATTTTTGTAGGTGGTGAGAAGATATGGAATTATCATCAAGGGTAGTAGACAGTATAATAGCATTAATTTGAAAGGTCTCATGACCAATAACAGAGGCATTGTCTAGATATTAGCTCTGATTTTTGCCCAACTTGAGTAGAGGGATAATTAGGATAGGTAGGTAGGGAGGGTCCTGATAATGCCTGGAGAGTTGTTGATTGGTTCTAAAAGAGGAGGAGTACTTTTAAAGCAATATATTTAGGACCAGTAGAGGTGTGTGGAATTTGGGGGCAGGGTGAGGTGAGGAGCGAGCCGAGCGCAGTGAGGGTGAGCGCAGCATGGCTTAACATGATCACGAGCTCTGTAGGACCTGTATAAGCACATAAGTACAATGAGGCCTTTTTTAAATAAATTTTTACCCTTGTTTTTGCCTTCAATATACAATTTTTACTTAGTATCCTGTTAGTAATAATATTTTGCAGCCTTTTTGCACATTAAGCTTTCTTCTGCCAATTTCTGCTATTTTTGTAGTTTTAGGGCTGGTTAGAAACTTAAATATGTTCACTAGGAAATCCTTAGAAATAGATATAAGAGTAACCCACTTTAGTATATTAGCGTTGATTGTGGGGCTTTGAGGGATTACTGGTAGTGTTGTAGACCCGGTATGGCTAAACAATATAGTACATACAGACAGGATAAGGTAATATTAACCTTGGCAGATATTTTCAGATTCAAAGGACACTGCAGGAAAGTTTCCAGTTAGCTTTCAGCAGGGGAGGTGTCCTTCTAGCATTCAAGCCTTTCAGGGATCTAGCAGATAGAGGGGGATAGAACCTGATGATAGATACAAAATTAGTATATGTGCTAAGTAGAGGGTCCTTCAGCCAGTGGAACATAGCACTGTTAAGAAGATTTATTTTCTATACAGCAGAGCAGGAATAATCATAGAAAATGGCCATAACACAATCAGAGCAGCCCAGAAGTTAACACATTTCAAAGCACAATGGTGGTATTATTAAATGCAGCCATGTATTTAAGAAGTAAAACAGTCTAAATAGTATGAAATAGTGTCACTTTGGTTTAAAAAATCAGCCAATTCAAAGTCACTAGCTTATTTTTTTGTATTATACTAGATAAAATGTGACAAGATATTTTAAACTTAAAACGGACAAAGCAGTGCCTAGTACTGGCATTTTAGTTTAAATATCAGATATCCCACAGTCCCTAACCATTATTTTTACAGTAGATTTATTTCAAACTGCATACAGATATATTTGTGGTTTAAACGGGCATAAAACAGTGCAGAGTATTACTTGACTAGCTTAACTAAATCAGTAAACACTGTTTCTAACACCAGCACCAAGTCAATTAGATATAAATTACATTTATAACAGCAGTTTTAGTACAGCATAGTTGTATAGAGACAACATAGCTGCAGTGCTAATGCCAGTAAAACACTGTTTATGAATGGGAGAATCAAACCAGTGAAATAAACAAATAAGTAGAGCAGCAGTCAAGAATCAGAAACATGAATACCAGTTGTATACATCCAAATAATTAGCTAAAAGCAACACTAAGAAATTCTGGAGGTCTAATGGGTTACCAGTGAGCAGAATTCAACTGCTGATGAGCACTTGTGTCCTGATGGGAGACTAGTAATTAAAAGATGGCTCCATAAACAGCATGAATCTAATATAGACTTAGTATTGAGGATAGGGGGTAGCAGACAGGATGTGAACCAGGTGCAATGCAAAGAAACCAGCCAAACCAGAGAGGCAAGTAGTGGGAAACTATCAGCACATTAAGTACAATGAGGCTTTTTTAAACTACTTTCTTACCCTTGTTTTTGCCTTCAGTATGCAATTTTTACTTAGTATACTGTTGCAATCACTTTTTGCAGCCTTTTCACACATTAAGCTTTCTTCAGCTAATTTTCTTCTATTTTTGTAGTTTTAGGGATGCTTAGAAACTTAGATATGTTCACTAGGAAATCCTTACAGATAGATACAGGAGTAACCCAGTTAGTCAGAAATAGCTAATGCGCTAGCTAACAAATTTAGTTAAATTTTTACTCCACCATCAGTTATGGCTATTCCGTAGGTTCCACAATCCCAGCCACCCTCTTTAATTACTCTGAAACAAGTTCAAATAGCTCTTTCAAAAACTAATGATACTTCATCCATGGGTCTGACAACATACCAGGTTACCTCATTTACAGTGAAAAATATCACATTTCTGAACTACTACTTAAAGTCTTTAATCTAAACCTCTCCACTGGTTACATTTCTGAAGCCTAGAAACCAGCTATTGGAATGCCATTACAAAAGGGTGGCCTTACCATGGACCCTGGTAACTATAGGCCCTTTAGATTTACTAGCCTCATATGTAAAACTATGGAGCACATTATTTCAGAATTCATTAATCTGGATTTTTAAATCTGTCAGCCCTGCACTCTCATCAATTTGGCTTTATCAAAGGGAGGTCCTGCCACTTTAACCTCATTAATTTCTTAGCAAAAGTAACTGAAGCAGTGGACCATGGTTATGCATATCTAGACCTGGACAAGGCTATGGACACTGTTCCCCATGCATGCAAGCAATGACAGACTAGTAAATCTAAATATAAATCCTTATATTGTGCACTGGATAGGTAACTGGCTGTCTGACAGAACCTATGTGGTTAGAGTAGCAGGTGCCACTTCTGAAAGCAAAACAGTTGCCACTGGTGTACCACATGGCTCAGTTTTCAGTCCTTTCCTATTTGTCATATATTTCTCAGCCCTTCTGGCTAGGACTTCTGAGCTTTGCTTAATTAAGTTTGCAGATGACTGCAAATTGAGTTTTGTGATTCTATCTTCAACTGACTCACGATTGCTCCAATACAGTTTAGACCTTGTTAACAAATGGTGTAAAGACAAAGTAAAATCTAAAAAACAATGTAGCATAGTTCATTTTGGTAAACAAAACCATTTCATTCCTTATAGGAGATGCACTCCCAACAATCAGACATTCTTGTAAGGGATCTGGGTACTCTTGTTGATAACTCTTTATCATTTGACCATCATGTCCCCAAAGTCATTCAGAAAGTCTTTTATCTGGCCCATCCAGAAGCCTTTTATCCAGTCCATGCACTTTCCAAAAACATCTCCACTATATCCAAAGAATTCTAATCCCCCTTTACTTATATGTTAATCATATCCATTATTGAATAAAATGCACTTTTTGTCATGTGTTTACCTGAACATATCGCATAACTTGAGACACCTCAAAGATTCATAACTAAAAAGATAAGTGCCTCAAAAACTTAGTTATCAGGAGTGACTGGCATCCCCTTCTCTGTACTCAGTCTCTTACAGAATCCTCCATGAAGATCTATGTCTAGCTTTTTGTACCATGAATGATCCATCCCTATTTGATCTCCTGTTTCTTCAGAGAACTAATGTTATATCAAAGTTTTTATTTTATTTTTATTTTACATTTGTTTACCGGGAATGCCCGACTGGGCCAGGAGCCCATTTTCAGCAGAGGCTTGAGGAGAAAATCTCCAAAAACAAAAAATACAAATGCAAAAATACAGGAAAGGTAGTTGAACCAGAAAAGTATAAAATAAATTGTAAATAGTTAATGACTATATCAAAAAAAAAGGAAAAATGTGCTGCAAGATACAGAAACACCGTACATAGGTTCACAATGTCATACAGCAAAAATAAAAATAAAAACTAGTATTTTAATAGTGAAGAATAATTTACAAATGTGTAGAGTCATTCTTTCAGATGCTATACAATTCATTATAGTACAAATACTCGGTTAAAGAAACGAAACCTTCATCAGCAGATAAATAAGACACGTTTGCATGATAGATTCATGCTACAATGTACCCCTCACCTCTGTAACAAACTTCCACTACATGTCAAGCAGAGTAAGCAGCCTTGCCACCTTCAAGGTAAACCTACATAATTAGATGGGTAGCTTAATATCCTCTCCTTTCTATCTTCTCTTGCCTTCCTTGATGCTAGAGAGAAATTTTGAAAAAGTTTTTTTGACTAGGCTTGGAATGGTCATCAGAGCAATTGCTTAGTACTTACCTATGGACCTATGAGCTTAATAGTTATTTTTGCTTTGAAGTTATATATCCACATACTAAGAATGTAGGGCAAAGCCAAACAGATATTTCTGCACTTAAATATGCAAAGACATGCACAGTGGTGCAGCGGTTATCGTTGTCGCCTCACAGCAAGAGGTTCTCCGGTTCGATTCTCAGTTGGGGTGCCTTCTGTGTGGACTTTGCATGTTCTCCCTGTGTTCGCGTGGGTTTCCTCCGGGTACTCTGGTTTCCTCCTACATTCCAAAGACATGCATCTGGAGCATTTCTCCCCGGGCCTCCACTGAAGACAGGCTCTTGGAACCTAGTCGGACATTCCTGGTCAACAAGTGTTAAATAAAAAAATATATATATATATATATATATATATATATATATATATATATATATATATCATAAAAATAGTGATAATGTTACAACTGTATGAACAGCTACTACAGAACCAAGGAGATATTCTACTATATATCTACTATATCACAAGAAAGGATCAGGTAATTAGCATTTCTTCTTTATTCTTGCAAATCAAGAACTAATTTTATAAAATTAACTGATTAATGTATACATTTAATGGCAAGGTATAAATTATGCTAAGATCATAGCCAGACATATTTTAAAAGTGAGACAAAGTGAAATATACCTTTTAATTACATTTGAGCAGTGCACAGGTACTTCAATTAGAAATGGTCAGATAACTTGTGAGATACTGATTAAATGCAATGAAACAAAATATCAAAACTCATGAGTTATTTTAAGAGGATATATATTATATACTTAAGAATCCCACATAAGATGAAATACAGATGCCATTACATATAGTTTCATAGTTTCATAGTTTAGTACTAGGCTATCTGCCCTGGGGCATTTGCAAGCCTAGCCCTAGAGATGTGGCTTTCGCCACCCCATGTAGTGGTACTAAGGTGTATAGAATAAATTTAGAATACTGTGCCTTTGTCTAGTAGTGACACATTGAAGACCCCCTTACTTATTAAAATTAGTTTACTGTGCCTCTGTCAAGTAGCGACACAGGGGTGACCCGCGATGTAAACCTACGATCTCCCATCCACTCGTCAAGATTTCTCTTGAAGAGAGTCAGTGAGGGGCTCTGTCTAACATGGACTGGGATTTTGTTCCAGAGTATGGGAAGCCTCTGAGTTATGAATCTGTCCCTCCAGCATGTTCTATTCATGTTTGTACTAAGGTTTAAATCTTTGGCTCTCGTGGTTCTTATGGATTTGGATTTTTTGAGGTGGAGCATGTCCATCAATTCCTGGTTGGACATGGCCTTGTACGTCAGGCACAGATCATCGCTGAGCAGGCAGTATGCTACTGAATAGAGCTGGAGTTTCTTTAGCCTGGCAGCATATGACATATGTTGGAGACCCTTGAGCCTCTTGGTGAGGTACTTCTGGGGTCTCTCCAGCTGTTGTAAGTACCGAGTGAGGTACATACCAAATGGGGCATTGTACTCAATCATGGGCCTGCTAAGGGAGGAGTACAGGGGCACGATGACCTCCTTTGATCTGGATGTGAACCCCTTCATAACAAGGTGGGCAAGGTAGAAAGTCTTTATAACCACTTTGACAATGTGGGTGGCAAATGAGAGGTCACTATCAACTTGGGTCCCCAGGTCTCTGATTACTTTTTCAGCACTCACTGGGTTACTGTCTATGTGATAATTTGTGGGTACTTTGTTTTTCCCAAAGGGGATGACTATACATTTCTTGTAATTCAGTTTAGGGCCATGATTCTGGCACCAGTTGTCCATTTCGGTGAGGCCTTTCTGTAGGATGTATGTGTCAACTGGTGTATCGACTATGGCGCCTAGTTTGCAGTCATCTGCGAACTTTGTCAGCCACAACCCTCCCATGTTTGCTTTCACATCTGAGAAGTAAATGCTGAACAATAGGGGTCCCAGTACAGAGCCCTGTGGGACACCACTTGTGACTAGCTTTGAGTTTGACATGGCTCCCGCAATCTTGACTTTATGGGTTCTGTTCTTTAGCCAGTTTGCAACCCATCTTGTGACATATGGATTTACATTTAAGCTGTTTAGCTTATCTATGATCCCCGAGTGGGGTATTGTGTCAAAGGCTTTAGCCAAGTCCAGGTAGGCTGTATGGACTGCCTTGCCCACATCAATGGCTCTAGTGACTGTTTCAAAAAAATCAACCAGGTTCAAAAGGCAGGATCTGCCCTTTACAAACCCGAACTGGGTAGGATCAAGTGTCTGTAGGTCCCCAATGTCTTTGTTTATGAGTTCCATAATAATTCTTTCCATAGCTTTACAAACCAGGTCAGTCAAGCTTATGGGGCGGTAGTTCCCAGGGTCTGTAGTGGAGCCTCCCTTGTGGAGTGGGACCACTGTTGCTGTATGCCAGCATTCAGGCACATATCCTGTAGTAAGGCTAAGGTTAAATAACATTTTTATATGCGGGTTTAGCTCCTCTTGGAGTTCACATATCACGCAGCTGGGGATACCATCGGGTCTCATAGATGTTGTGTTTTTTGCTTTGCTGAGGGCAGTTCTCACCTGGACATCACAGATGACAGGGAGGTTACATTCAGCTGGGATGAGTATTTATTCTTTTGGAGGTGAGGGAGGGGAGAAATTTGCACTGAACCTGTCTGCCAGAATGTTGGCAATATCTGTGGGTTCGGTAAATTTTTTGTCGTTGTGTACTAACTCTGAGCATATCTGAGGGTTTCCGGCCAGGTTTCTAACATAACTGAAGAATGCCTTGTGGTTATCTTTAGTGTCCTTGGCGATTTTTCTCTCAAAGTTGGCCTTGGATGTTTTTATGAGAGAACGTAGCTTTCTACTAGTGCTGATCAGAGATGCCTTCCCTTTATGGGATTTTGCTCTGTCTTGCAGTAGCTTCCTTCTTTTGTTATACAATTTGTTTATGGCTGGGGTCCACCAGACAGGACGCTTTCTTTTGGTGGAGAGGGTCTTGGTTTTATTTGGGACTGCATGATCCATGCATTCTTGGAGATATCTGTAGAAATCATTTGTGTAGGATTCAGCATTGTGGGATGTGGTTTCCATTGGCCCTGTGGGCTTAAATGATACCATCTCAGTCTTGAGAAGTGTAAAGTTGGCTTTTGAGAAGTTTCTCACTGTAGTCTTTTGTGCTGGGGGTGGAGGTGGTAAATGTATATCCGGGGTGATTAGTTTGTGGTCAGATCTCACCAGTGAAGGGAATACTTCCGGTGTGGAGCATTTTGTCCCCATGTTTGTGATGATCAGGTCTAGTATATTATCCCCCCTTGTGGGAGAGGTGACCCGCTGTTTCATTGCATTTGAGTTTATGAATTCCAGGAACCTTTGGGGTAAGGTGTTAGGGCTAGAATAATGCACCCAGTCTATGTTAGGGTAGTTGAAGTCTCCCAATATGATGGTATTTGGTGAGACATTCATATCTTCCAATGTCTTCAGGAAGTCTGAGTGGGGTTCTTGAGATTGGGAGGGTGGTCTGTAACATGCAACCAGTTGTATAGCAGTTTTGCCTATGGTTAGCTGCACCTGGATGGTCTCCGATGCTTCATGAGTTGCCACTAACCTGGAGGTGTGGGTATCCTTGATGAATATGGACACTCCCCCTCCCTTTGTGGTTCGGCCCGGGTTTTGGGGCCGAAAAGCATGATATGAGGTAAAGCCTGGTAGCGCTGGGGTGCTCTCAGGAGCCTTGAACCAGGTCTCGGTTACAGCGCAGACATCAATGTTCTCCATACTGAGGAGTGCTTCGAGAGCCTGCATCTTGAGATTTAGACTTCTGGCGTTGAGCAGCATTACCCTTAATTTTTTTCCATTTTTGTTTTCTAAGGAGGTGGGTTCGTTTTTTGAGCCTTGCCTAAAAAAGGCACTATGGGGGTGGCAAGAGCCTTAGCCAATATCCGGAAGCCCAGTGGTGACAGGTGCAAGCCGTCCCTTGCGAAGCAGCGTGGCTTGTCCAGCATGTCATCTCAGGCAGACAGACATTGGATCCCCCTAGAATGACACCAGTAATTGAGACAATTATTAAAGCTGATCATCTTGTCTTTGTATTGTGGCATCATTCTTGGTGAGGGCAGGATGCTGCTCAGGGTCAGGGTCATACCAGCCTGGGCTACATAATCAGAGAGCTCCTCTATGTCTTTTTTCATGTAGTCCAGGGAGGTACGTCTCAGGTCATTCATGCCGGCATGGACAATGACAGAGTCATATTTGTACGTGCTTTTGAGTGACCTGAGTGCTTGTGTTATATGGCGGATCCTAGCCCCCGGTAGGCAGCTTACCATTACCCTCTCCTTGCTCAGTCTGGTAAGTGGGACGTCAGTGTGTCTGACTATAGAGTCACCTATCACTAGTGTATCAGGCATAGTGTTTGGCCTTAATGGCTGTGATTTATTGACACACCGATTTATTGAAGTATGTGTTGCATGTGTTATGTTTTGAGGTGGTGGATTTTTGGGTGTCTGCTTTGGGAGCCTCTGTTGTTTTGGTAAGTTTTTTAATAGAGCCTCCGAGTATGTTTTTGTGTTATTATGTGCTTGATTTGCAGTTGGGGTAGGTCTATGTGTGACTGGGTTTGTTGTGTGTGTGGTTACCTTCTCCTCCTGCCTGGTTTTGCCAGTCCTGAGTTGAGAGAGTTCAGCCTCCAGTTTGGCTATGTAGTTGCATCTTTCACATGGATTTGTGTTTGTTGGGAGGAGGAGAACCCTCCTACAGCCCTCCTATATCATACAATAGCATCAGTAAATATGTAGAATTAAAAAAATAATCAGTATTATGGTACAAGTTGTGCTGTTTTCACCCATGAGTGCTGCAACTGAACCATAAGAGTAAAAAGCTAATGACCCAATAAAAGGATTACTGCATAAACCACACACACAGTATTCATTATTGCACCTATATCTTTACATGCCATGCTTTAGAACAGTTCTTAGTTATTATTCTTAAATGCTCATTGAGTATAATTTAGATCCATTCTTTTTAAAAATAGTTCTTCATTAACACAAGTGCTCTGTGCTGTAGTCATGCTTGGGGGTTTTCATAAAAAACATAATGTGTTGATCAATCTTCTTTCTAGCAGGATTGCACAGTATGTTATTAGGGGGTGATACAAAGACTGCCATACTGTTACAGAATATGAAGGATCCAGAACTAGTGCTGTAGGAGGGCTCCATGTTTTGGGACTCAATCTAGTGAGTCCCAACATTTCAAATGGTCCCCTACAGTAGTCTTGCTGGATATCACTGCATGCAAATGTAGAGCCGGTAATATAATTTAGCCTTGCACTTTACCTTTTGAGTCTGTACACAATGATAATCATAGCGCATGACACAGTGATTCATAGGCAAGCTCTTTCAAGTTGTTATATGCAGCATAGTAAAGTCTGTACAGAGTAGCTTCACAGTGAACACACAAAAAAAAAAAAAAAAAAAGGGTGGTGCCCTGTATGGCAGCGGCTGTGTCGGCTTGTTCTAAAGATATACATATTTTATCTTCTTTTACACAGAAAAATCTCATAAAAATTAGTTTCTGCACTTCCAATTGAAGGTGCAATAACTTACTGTATACAGAAGTTATTAGAAATTAAACCGTCACTTCTACGTGTTGCTGGATGGATGCCTTAAAGTTTGTAGAGTGTCTGGGGCCTACTACTTGCAAGGAGCTACAACAGCTCTGCATTTTACCTCTTCACACTCTAAAGTGCCTGAGACTAGTAGAAGAATGTTCTGGAATATGCTGGACAAGGAGAAAGAGAAAAAGATGCCAGAGAACAAGGAAAAGAGGTTGTAGAGCAGGTATTGATGTAAAGTTAAAAGCAAACTCCTACAGGTCTGTACTACCAACTATACTGCTGACTAATGTGAGAATCACTGGATAGCAAGATGGACTAGTTGAGACTGGAACTCTTCAACAAGAATAATGTGAGAATTACTTGTTTATTTTAGATTTCTGAGACCAGGCTGCATGACAAAATACATGATAGTGCAGTAAACATAGAGAGTTTTACACTGTTTCATGCAGACAGAAACCATATACTGCATGGAAAGGTCAGAGGAGGTGGAGTCTGTAGCTATGTTAATAAAATATAGCTGTGAGATCTTAGAGTTCCTGTCAAATAAATGTAGACCTTTTTACTTGCCCAGGGAACTGAATGGGGTGAGTGTAACAGTGGTATATATTGCACCTAGTGCTAATACCACTGAGGCTCTATATAAACTATGCAATCACATTGGTGTGCTGCAAAGCAAATATCCTGACTTTGTACACATGGTAGTGAGTGACTTTAATAAAGCAGACCTGAAAGAAGTACTCCCACACTACCATCAGTGTGTGGACATTCATACAAGGGGTGAAAATATCCTGGACAAGGTGTACATAAACTTAAAGCTTAAAAAATAGTGCAACTTCCCGCATTATACCATCTTGCTATCACCAGCCTACAAATCTGCACTGGTTAGATAGAAACCCACAAAGAAACAAATCAGGGCATGGCCTGAGGGGCCTATGGAAGCCCTCCAAGACTCCTTTGAAAGAACCAATTGGGACATGTTCAAGGAGGCAGCCACAGTGAATCAGCATCTAAACATTGATGAATACACTGAGGCAGTGATGGCATACATTTGAAACTGCTTTGATGGGGTAACAAATACCAAGAGTATCACTATCAGAGCTAACCAGAACCCATGGCTCATCCCTAAGTTATATTAGCTTCTGAAGGAAAGAAACAGCTTACAGGGCTAAGGACAAAACAGCCCTAAGTGTTGCAAGAGGTAATCTGAGGAGGGGTATAAAGGAGGCTAAGAGGGAGCATGGCAGAAAGGTGCAAAGCCACTTTGAAGGCATGAAGGATGCAAGGAGACTATGGATAGGCATACAGGAAATTACTGACTACAAAATCAGGTCAGCACAGTGTAAGGACAGCACTGAATTCCTGGAAAGTTTGACCATCTTCTTTGCTAGATTTGAGAAAAGAAATTACAGGTTAGCATTAAAGCTACCCATTAATGAGAAGGATGCTGTACTCAGCCTCAACACAGAGGAGGTAAGAAGAGAACTAAGAAAGGTGAACCCCAGGATGGCTGCTGGCCCAGACAAAATACTGGGCAGGGTGTTAAAAGGCTGTGATGATCACAAAATATTTAACACCTCTCTTGCCATGGTGAAAGTACCCTCATGCTTCAAGGAAACTAACATCATCCCACTTCCTAAGAAAACTATTCCCTCCAGTCCTTATGACTACAGACCACTCATTCTGACATCCTCTGTTATAAAATATTTTGAGCAGCTGATCAAAAAGCATCTGTCATCATACCTACCTTCTGATTTTGACCCTCTGCAATTTGCTTACAGAGCCAACAGATCCACAGATGTTGCCATTACAGTAGCACCACACATCTCTCTTGAGTATTTAGAAGGCAAAGACAACTATATGAGGATACTGTTCATAGACTTCAGCTCTGCATTTAATACAGTGGTACCAGTGCAGCTGATAGAAAAACTGATATATTTAGGAATCAGTAAACATCTCTGTAACTGGATCCTGCACTTCCTGATTGAGAGACCACAGAGGGTGTGTTTGGGTAAGAACACATCAAAGTGCATCACGGTTAATACTGGGGTTCCACAGGGAAGTGTTCTCAACTCACAGTTATTCACCCAAGACTGCTATTCTAAGCATGTCCAACCATATTATCAAGTTTGCTGATGACACCACAGTCATGGGGTGACTGGGTGGGGTCAAAAAGGAGGATGAAAGGGCATAAAGAGAGAAGATGGCATCTTTGATCAGTTTGTGTGAGGGGAACAACCTGGAACTTAATGTAAGCAAGACCAAAAAGATTATCATCGACTTGAGGAAAAGGAGAACAAACCATCCAGCACTCATGATCAATAGTGAGAGTATGGAGAGGGTTAAGAGTATGAAATTCTTGGGTGCAGACATATCAGAGAATCTCTTGTGGTCGGGAAGCACCAGCCATCTGGTCAAGAAAATGCACTAATGCCTCCACCTTTTTGAAAAGGCTGAAGAAAGACAAGATTCCTCCTCATATCTTCTCCACCCTTTATAGAGGTGCAATGGAGAGCATCCTCATCTGCAACTTCATAGTGTGGTTTGGAAGCTTCTCAGTTACTGAAAGGAAGGTGCTACAGAGAGTGGTGAGGGTCGAAGAGAAGGTAACAGGTTCCAGTCTTCCATCGATACATCAACTTTATTCTGCAAGAAGCATCAGAAGGCCCACCAAAACAATACAGGATGCCACACATCCTGCTCATGGACTGTTTAAGTATTTAGTATTGGGCAGAGGATATCGCAGAATTTGTTGCAGGACAACAAGATTCAAAAACGGTTTCTACCCTACAGTGATAAGATTTCTGAACTGGGACACTAGTCCCAGTGGTCTGGACACATAATAAGTCAGTTTTTATTTGTGCAATATATATATATATATATATATATATATATATATATATATATATATATATATATATATATATATACTTATATAAATTCCAAGTAAGTGCAATATTTATTTATTATATCCATAGTCAGTAGTATTTAAACCACTCAGTCCATTGTTAGACAAATAATTTAGGCATTGTTCAGTCTGTAGTGTGTTTTTGAATTATTTTAAATGGTCTAGTTAACTTAACTTAGGGGAGGGTATTCTTTTCGTATGTGAGTGTTGGTAAATGTCTCTACTCTTTCTTGCATGTATTGAGAGTAGTATTGTATTTGTTATTATGTTTATTCCTCTGTTTGTATGTGATGTGTTTTATATTTCCTTTGTAATCTCAAGAATTGAGCGGATGCATGAAATTCATTCAGGCAACATGTGTGTAGTTCTAAATGATAATAAAGTTTACTTTGACTTTGACTTTAACTTTGACAGTGCTGTTAGTATAAGTAAGTACTGTGAGGTTGAGTGCGTGTGTGTATATTTGTGAATGTGTATGTGTGTGTGTGGGGGAGTAAAATTGTAGGGGGCATGAGGAGAGTTCTGAATGTATGTGTCTGTGTGGGGAAGTGCGCCTACATGATATTTTGTATGTGAATGTGTTTGGGAAAACATGGCCACATGTGTGCATTGTGGTGTGTGCATGTGAGAGTCTGACTTGTCTGTGTCAATGTGCATATTTGGTCTTTGTGTGTGTGTGTGTGTGTGTGTGTGTGTGTGTGTGTGTGTGTGTGTGTGTGTGTGTGTGTGTGTGTGTGTGTGTGTGTGTGTGTGTGTGTGTGTGTGTGTGTGTGTGTGTGTGTGTGTGTGTATGTGTGTTTGTTTGTAGGTGCCTGCACTCAGGAAACATTTAATACCATTTTCCTACCTGCATTGACTGTTTGATTCAGAGACATACAAATGAGTTGCTAATGAGGTTTGAATCAATACAAACCTTTCTTGTCTCTGAATCTCATTATTGGTGTTGTGCTACTAGAGCTCACTAGTAGAACACTAGTGCTGTAGTGGTGATTTCTCTGAATGTTCTCAATTACTTTTATACTTTTAAAACTGTTGTTTGCTTTCTACTTAATAAAATAAACCCCAGGATTCAACAAATTCCGTGTAGGCTTCACGCAAAGCCTACACAGAGATTACATGTATGCATGGTGATGCATGGTGAGCAGCAGTGCTCATTGCATATTCATGCTGCATACCACATTTAAATGTAAATAAGCAAGGTTTTATGGGTGTTAACAGTTTTGCTGGCCAGGAAACTGTGTACATAAACAAGGATAGCACTCCTTTTTAAATCAGAGCACTGATGGTCTGAGTTTTTTTTGCGAAATGCCACAGTGATCACCAGGGCTTCACAGATAGCTCTCAACCACTTAGTGCAAGATATCTGGGCAAAGGCCAACCTAATGGGGGGAGCAATGACCTAGAAATAGGGGCATATTTGAAATATCTGCCCTATAGAAATGTGCTAGAATAAACAGAGGGTTGTGTTAATATACATGTTCTGAAGGATTTGAAGTCTGAAACACAAATGTATGCAATAGTGAATCATATCAGTACTGAGATCATCCCAGTGATATGGCAGAAAGCCACATATTTGATAAGGAACACATGTTGACATTCTGTGAAACTCTTGACAGTTGAGGTATGAGTATTAAGTATATAGTCCATATACAGTCAGGAGCGGCCCTAGGTCAACTGGTGCCCTAGGCAAAAGAGCTTCACAGCACACCCCCTAACTCATTACCTGGTGCCCCCATCCTGGTCTACCTACACCAAATAAATATACTGGAAAAGTGCCCCTGCTAGACCGGCGCCCTAGGCAGCCACCTAGTTGGCCTATGCCTAAGGCCGGCCATGTATACAGTGCAGGACAGTGTGTCTACAGTGCAGAGTATTGTGAAATCCCTTTCCTGGAATTCTGTACTGAAATTGTGTAAATGGTCTGAAAGGGTACATGGACTGCCGTGTGAAATAAACATTTAGGGGAAGTGTGTGTACTGAATAGGGGCACACAGGTGAATGGTAGGAATAAACACAGGGAAGGAGGACAGGTGAATCAACCTAATGTATAGCAAATGAGGGCATGTCAATGGAAGAGGGTTGTAGCAGCAACACTAATCCCATATCAAGATGGTACAGTAGGGACTGCAGAGTGAAAATGTGTACTATGTGACTGTCACAGAAGGAGACATAACAATGAGGATGTCTTTGTGAGATAATTATCTTTACATGAATAATGCAGAGGATGTCTATTATGGATATGACAAAGAATTGGGGTAGGGTGCATATTGTGAAGCTGTGCAGATTTGCCTGAATATCAGTATAATCTCAGTGGAGGTCTCCAGCAAGTGGAGCACAGGTAAAAGCTCATGTGCAACAGTAAAAGAAGCAAGTACAATCATGAACATTATCTGGATAATACTACCAGCAACTCCATGCCTCTGACATAACATATGTGATTTAGAGTGATCACAGTTGATTCTGCACCAACACACAAAGACACTTGTACAACTATGATGATATGTACACACTCTATGAGGGCAATCATGCACACTGTCCTGGTATTGTAACATGTGCTAGAGGTGTTAGGAGAGACACTGCTATACCTGTGTCTGACATTATGAGCAATGCAGGCTAGGTGACTGGTGTGCATGGCATGTATATATATATATATATATATATGGGTTACTGTAGAATTTCAAAAAACTGAAATACCGAATTTCAGTTTTCCGAAATTCTAAGTCCGAAAGCTTGAAATCCCTAAACACCAGAAGCGCAAAATTCAAAAATCCCAAAGTCTGGAGCTTCTGGTGTTGCAGTGTATGAATGGATGTAAGTGCAGGTAAGTCTGTATAAGTGTGTAGGTTATGAGCTGTATGTTAGTATGTGTTTTGGTTGTGATGTGTGTGTGCAAGGGGCTGTGAAATGTGTGGGTGTGAGTTACCTTTGTGTGTGTGATTGTGCGGTCTCAGAGTTGGAATATATAGGTGGGGGTGTGGGGGGGCGCAGGGGGCTTGCCCCCCTGCTTATTTGCATTTTAGGAGTGTATGTTTGATTGTGGGAGAGAGTGTTTGTATGTGTGTGTGTTGTGTTTGTAGTGTATGTTCGATATTTTAAGTTTCGCGCTTGTGGTGTTTCGGGCTTGTAAGGTTTCAGGATTTGAATTTCAGAAAACTGAAATTCGGTATTTCAGTTTTTTGAGATTCCCAAGTGAATCCATATATATATATATATATATATATATATATATATATATATATATATGTGTGTGTGTGTGTGTGCATGTGTATGGCTCAATCCACACTGTCACAAATGTTATTCATGTGTATGTACTGCATCACCACAACAATTAGCACACATGTATCTGGTGTAACAACTTTATAGGGGTTTTGCATCATCAGACAGTAATGTTTATGCCACAAAAGGAATATCTAGGTATGGCTAATAAGATGTGTGACATCTCACTGTAACAAATGTGGTAAACTTCAGATACAAATCAGTGGAAGATGTGTAGGAAGGTACATGAAGATGGGTGCATTGTACTCAGTTATTGATGTGATGAAGGGTGGGATCTATGGAGGTATTATGGCCTCTGATGTGGATGTCTTTCACATACCCAGTACTTGTGCTACATTCAAGGTAGTAGTCAGCACTTTAACCACATGCTGGTGGGTGTTCTACTTACCATCTACCTCAAGAAACAGGTCACATATCTATTGGTCTGATTATATGGTGTGAGGTCCACATTATACTTGTGTTGTGTGTTTATTTTCCTATGTAACAATTCCCTTTATGTTTTCTTGTAATTGCAAGTGTTGTCATGGCTGTGGCAGAAATTTTTGGTGTGTGTTGATATGGTCTGTAATATTACAGGTGGAGTCAATGATTGCCCACAATCTGTAATCCTTTAGGCAGCTGTTTGGACACAGGATGTATATGTTATCCGTGATGTCCATCACTTAAATAATAAACAGGAAAGTGCCTACCTGACAGCCCTGATGTACGGGCCAAATCACTGGAACTAAGGTATAGGTCACTTGATGCATATTAACATAGTTAGATGCCATGTATGTGATTCCCTGGTTTACCCACTTGGCAATATAGATGTTTATTTCCACATCTGACAGTGTTGCTTGAATACCTCAGTGTGGATTTGTGTTAAATGTCTTGGCCTGGTCAAGTTCAACAGAATGATACTACTGTCATCATGCATGCTCTCAATGACCTCTTTGAAGAAATCTATCATATGTAACAGACATGCTGTAGCAGTAACAACGCACACAGATCTGTTGCACACAGCCGGGTTTTTATGAGTGTCCATTTAGAAAGGGTGCATGATTACATGTTGGTCTACCTAACGAACGAACTGAAAAAACGAAAAACCACAAACTAGTGAATCCAAAGAGCAGAATGAAGAGGCACACACAAGATAGTAGTGAAGCACTTTTCGTTTATGACACAGACATAAACTTCATCAGACATTTTGAGACACAATTGAATACGTTTAAATACACAAATCCACCCAATCAAATTAAATTCAATTACAACTCCTAATTTAAAGAAACAGTATCAAAACAGTATTTAAAACAGTAGAATAAGACAATAAAAAATAATGTAAAATAGTAAAATGGTCAACACCTCCTTCTACACTAAATATATCATGGTACAAACTTAATATAAAGTTTAAAGCCTACTCCTATCTTGTTTACATAAGCACAAGTATAGAAAATGTATATATGATATACAGAAAAAAATGTGTGAAAAAAAAAAATATATATATAATTTCACAAAAGATTTTAGCGTTTTAAGCTTCTCAATTTTAAAATGCTACTAATAACACAACCTTCATTTAAGCCTGGCAAACTATAAGCATTGAGTCTAATTTGCCAGCCTAACTCCAACTCTTCAAGTTTCAGGGCAACGGGGCCACCCCTAACATCTCTTTGGACCTGGTCTATGACTAAAAACTTGAATCTATGATTAGGGAATTGAGCCACGTGTTTAGCCAATGCATTTACCATATTACCCTTCCTAATTGCGTATAGGTGTTCATATACGCGGCTACGAAGTTTCCTCTCAGTTTTGCCTACATAGAATGCAGGACAAAGTTGGCATACTGCAAGGTAGACAACAAAACTAGAGTTACAGTTGTTCCTCCGTCTCAGTGTGAAATGTAAGTCGTTCACACTAAACCTGTTGGATTCTAACATAAATGAACAATAGTTACAAGATTGGCACTTGTACATGCCAGGAGTTTTCACTATTATGTTCTTAGTTTCACAGTAGTCTTTAAGATTCCTACCCCTCCTATATATTACTATAGGAGCACTACCTACACTACTTAAAACATGTTGGTCACTTCTGAAGAGTACCCAGTTTTTCAACAAAATCTTAAAACACCTGGCACTGTCTGAGTTGTAGGTAGTTATAAAAGACGTGGGTAGTTCGGTAACTACTTGTTCTTGTGTGCCAGTAAGTGTTGAATTAAGTGATGAATCAGATGGTTGACTTATAGTGTTAAGTGTAACCACATTTCTTTTTAGAAGTGGGATGTAAAATAAGGACTGACGTTTCAACGACACTTCGTCAATGATTTCATTGACCAAAAGTTCAGGGTACCCTCGTGCTAGGAACATACTTTTCATGTATTCGCATTCATTTATGAATTCACTGTCAACTGTGATTATCCGAGCCGCTCGGACCAACTGGCCTTTAATAATGGCTCATTTTTGATGACGTGGATGACAGCTAGAATAATGAAGCATAGAGTTACAATAAGTACTTTTCCTGTGAATTTTAGCTGTGTACATACCAAAAGTGTCGTCCTTAGATAATAAAATATCCAGGTACGCTATAGAATTACAATCAAATGTATGTGTAAATTTTAGGAAGTGAGTAGATGAATTCAAGTAGTCAACCAAGCTGTTACCAATTACGGCATCACCATTGAATAGAATAAAAATGTCGTCAAGGAAACGTGTGTAAAATACAATGTCTTCACAATCTTTTGTGAAATTATATATATATATATATTTTTCACACATTTTTTTCTGTATATCATATATACATTTTCTATACTTGTGCTTATGTAAACAAGATAGGAGTAGGCTTTAAACTTTATATTAAGTTTGTACCATGATATATTTAGTGTAGAAGGAGGTGTTGACCATTTTACTATTTTACATTATTTTTTATTGTCTTATTCTACTGTTTTAAATACTGTTTTGATACTGTTTCTTTAAATTAGGAGTTGTAATTGAATTTAATTTGATTGGGTGGATTTGTGTATTTAAACGTATTCAATTGTGTCTCAAAATGTCTGATGAAGTTTATGTTTGTGTCATAAACGAAAAGCGCTTCACTACTATCTTGTGTGTGCCTCTTCATTCTGCTCTTTGGATTCACTAGTATGTTGGTCTACCTCACAGTTGAGGAGAGCCAGGATGTGTCTATACATGCATGCATCAGGTGCGGTCACCCTCAACTCAGATGTATGTATGTTGATGTGCACCCTTATAACAGAACATAAACCATGTGACATGTGTGTGTTGAAGTGTCTATTCAACTGTATCAGGAAGATGTATGTGCTGAGTCATGTGATAGGCAATCTGTGATGTTGTCACAGCCCATTGATTCTGTGTGATAGGCCTGGATGAAGGTAAGACAGTGCATACTGCCTGTCTTGATCTGGCTTAGGCTTTTGTCACATTCCCCCATGCAGGTATCATTGAAAAGCTCTCTCAGCTGGGGGTTAGCCCTTACATCACTAGATGGGCAACCAATTGGCTCACCAACAGAACATATAGTATGAAAGTTGGTGAATCAACCTGTACCAGTAGAGCTGTCACCAGGGGCATACCCCAAGGATCTGTGCTTGGCCTTTTACTGTTTGGAATCTATTTCTTGACAGTTCAGTGTAAAGCATGTGGCTGTTGGCTTACGAAGTTTGTTGATTCTTGCATATTGGGTGTAATCATTGAGTTCACCAATGAAGATAACATACAGGAGTGGCTAACACAGACAAATGATTGGTGACAAAGCCATACAATCTACAAATAAATTCTGAAATGTGTCTTTATTTTGTCCTTCTGAAAAGTGGAATTCCATGCTAATTACAGCATTGACAACTGTCCTGAGATGTTGAAACCCAGTGATGCAAGCAATGAGAACACATGTAGATAGCAATCTGAACTATGACCACCAAGTGTCCAAATTTTGAAAGTCTATGTTGTACATATCATAAGTCAAGCCATCATATTCAGATCTTAAGATTGTATGACAGGACTGTACTGAGCATTAATAGAGTATAATGCTCTCTTTGGCATGTACCTCACCAGATGCATGCGACAGCTGGAGAGATCACAGGGGTTTCTCATCAGAAACACAGGGTCTACAAACCATTCCATGATGTATGTTGATAGACTAAAAGTCATTTCACTGTAATCCTGTATCATATAGGATAAGATGACTTCTGCCTGGCTTCCAGGCTACTCTCTGACCCCACCCTGGTGGGAATAGTGCATATCTACAAATCAGATATAGCTGATGACATCAGCAGTGTCTTTTGAGGAGAATATGGTAAAAACAGTGTCCCACATGATGGTGTAAAAGGCCCTCTGTGATGTCAAGCAAGACCACATACACACACACACACACACACACACACACACACACACACACACACACACACACACACACACACACACACACACACAGTTGACTGCAGTGAGAACAGAACCCCTACCTATCTAAATACATAAACTACAGAACTCAGCACATGTCTGACTTTTACACCACTGCAGGGCAACCTATAGGGGATAACATCAGCAAGGCATGTTGGAGAGAAGATGTTGGGAGGCCTGTATAAGTTCATTGCTTCATAGGTTCAAAGGAGGTTACTAGCTTAATGGCTCTAGGGCATTTACATGTCTAGCCATGTAAAAAAGTACCATTATTGATTATAGTTCAAGTGTCATTGTTAGCAGAGCAATTTTGCGATCAGCACCAACTGGCCCTATCCATGATGGACATAGCTCAGTGGCTTAGCTGGGAGAAGGGGTGAGAGGAGCAGTCCGTCCCTTGGTGGATTGTAATGACAGAGGTTTGAGTAGAATTTTATGATGGGAATGTTCTGAATTGGGCAGTTTTGTCATTATTGGTTCATAAATTTTGTTTCATTGCTTACTGAAAAAATGTTCAAAACAAATTTAAAACATGCTCTAACAAGTGTGCTGTATTATACAAGGAAGATAATTTAATACAATCAAGAAGGTGAATCAAAGAACATATGTATGTTTGTATGGTCCTAAAATACATGTGCAAGGGGCCTATGATATGAAAACATCCAAAGGTAAATTTTATCCACCTCTGGCCAGATGCACTCTCTTTGAATGTGGGTTTCAATGGTGTTTCAATGAATGTGAGTTTCAAGGGCAGAGAAGTTTTAATGCTAAGTCTGTTTTCATTGTAAGACTGTATTGTTTAGTTTAGCAGATGTCTATCAGTGTTTGTGCTATCAAATTTAAAATAAAAGTTTTAAATTAAATCCAAATAATTGCAGAAGTAAAGCATAAAACAATATGCATACTATAGTATTTATGGTAAATGAGAGAAATAGACAAGTAATGGGGCACTGGAATGACTGTGGAGAGGGGGGCTGTGTATGAGGGGGCTTCATTTGACCATGATTTTGTGAGAGGGAGGGGCAGTAAACTCAAAGACATCCCCAGGCAGCACAAACTCTAGCTACGCCACTGACATTGGTGCCACCTCGGGGTGAATTTACATTCACCCATCTAATTGTTAAGGTGGCACTTGAATAAGATCATTGAGGAGCACTGCTTCACATGCAGTGGGAACCTATTACAGAGGAGTGGCAATTGCTAGGAGATACATCCCCAGCATGTTCTGTCTATGTCACATGCTTGGTTGAGCTCCCTGGAGCAAGTTATGCTTGTCCCATTTGATTTGCAGATTTCCAGCATTTCCAGTAGGGCAGTGTTTGAGATTGCTCTGTAGGCCAGGCATAGGTCACCTCTCAGCAACCTGAATGATACTGAGTACAGTGACAGGTCTTTTATTCTTTCCATGTGTGTCATGTTTTGAGGCCCTGGATTCTCCCAGTCACAAATCTCTGTGTTTTCTCCATTTGCTGCAGGTGTCTGTTGAGGTACAGAAAGAAGGGAGCATTGTACTCAGTTTGTGGTCTGATAAGAGCTGTGTATAGCAGAGCTATGACCTCTCTGGTCTTGGATGTGATGGCCTTATTTATAAGATGCAAAATGTAAAATGTATGTCCCACCAGTATGGACACATAGGGATTGAAGTGTATATTGCTATCAACATGTGTTCTTAAGTCTGTCAACACTGTATTTGAGCTTAGAGGGGTACTATGTATATCATAATTAACAGGAGTTCTTCATTGCCAGGGGAAACAATGGGACATTTCTTCTTTAAGGTTCAGTCCATGAGTTTGGCACCAATCATTTGTCTGTGTCAGCCCCTTCCATAAGATGTTAATACAGTTGGGAGACTCTATATGACTTCATCCATTTGGCAGTCATCTGCAAACCTGGTAAGGCAAATGTCATTTACTTTTCCTGGACTTCAGAGAAATAGATTCCAAACAGATGAGGGCCCAGCACAGATCCTTGTAGTATTCAACTGGAAAGTGGTCTAGTGGTGGAGGTACATTCCCCAACTTTGACAGTGTGTGTTTTGTCAGTGAGCCAGATGGCTATTCATCTAGTAATGCATGGGTTAATTCACAGAGGGGAGATTTTCTGTATGATACCTGCATGGGGGATAGTGTCAAAGGTCTTGGATAACTCATCATAACCCTGTATTTCCTGTTATCCCTCATTCAGGTCTTTGGGGACAGCATCAAAGAAGTCCACTAGGTTTAATAAGCAAGATCTACCCTTGACAAAACCAAAATGGGTCTGGTCAAGTGTGTTGAAGGTCACTTATGCCCCTGTGGGTAAGGTCTATGCTGATTCCTTTCCTAGCCTTGCAAATATAGCTTTTTAGGCTTATGGATCAATAGTTCTAAATCTGCATGCTACCAGATTAATAAGCACTGCATATCACACAGCATTTGATATTATTTTCTGTAGTGTAAGTGACATATTTGTGGAAAAAGTACTGAGATGCCAGGGTTGCAGTGCATGAGGGGAGGCAAAGGAAGGGTGTATTGTAAATATGTGGCATATTGTTAGATAGGGCCTTCAGCTTGTTATGTTTCCACATGTAATTTTATGTCATAGACAGGAAATGGACAGTAAACAGCAGTAATACATAATAATATTTACTTTTTCATAGTGTGGCAAGCAGCGGGCTTGCTTGACAGTTAGCAAAGTGTTTGCACATGCAAGATACACATTTTCAATACTTTCCATGTTTGAGCAAAGTTAAGCAGTGGGCAAACATGACACGCATTGCAAAAAGTCTGAGACTTAGTATTGAGTCTACAAAACACACCTGCTGCTTAACTGTCTCAGTGGCAGCAGGTGAAAATGCATTGACACATTTATTTTTTAGCCTAGATGATACTGGGTTTAAATCCAGGTGTATCCAATACTTTTAAAGACTTTTAAATAATGATTGATAATGTAGTGATATGACTTCTTTATAGTACATGTGTTGCTGTGTGTTGTCATCACACAGCTGAGTTAAGTAGCACTGGGCAGAGGTAACCTCAATATTGTACAACCGTTCACTGTCCATGCGCATTGGGGCACAATGTGAAACTGTCCAAACATAGAGCCCAAAAAGTTAAGGGATCCATTGCTTTTTTCTGCTACTTATGTGTATTGTGTGTGATTCTATTTTTAGACCAGATTAAGGGTGTCAAAATGGGGTAGATATGAAGAGGGGAGCAAGCAAGGGGAAAAACAAAGGGAAAGCAATACAGAAATGTGCAGGAGGGAGGTAGGAAAGAACCATAGCTATCCATTTCTTTAACAGTAGAAACTGAAAATACTGTATGTGTAAAATATTAACTGAATTTGGACTGTCACCTCCACAAACAGGAGTGACAACACAATCATGTTGAATAACCAACTGGATCTAATCAAGTGTGTCAAGAAGACATGTGCGAAATGGATAGCTATGTACAGGACAATTTTTTTTTTTTTTGTGGGACAAGTACCAATTTGTTTTTAAATTCAGTAAGACAGGACTGCTCAGTAAAGAACGTGGGTATGTCTGGGTCAGGTAAGTTGGGTAGGTGAAGAAGCAATGGGGATCAAGCTTGGAGACAGTGAGAATTGAGTCCTCACCCACTGGACTGATATTACTGTTCTCTTACTTTGCTGGCAGCTGGAGTGCTTAACATCTCCTCTTCCTATGAACCATGAGGCAGAGCAGTCTCTCCATCTGGTGTAGGCATACAACAATGGTGTGGCACACAACTCTACACACCATCCCTGGTAACTCCCTGTGGGTGATAACATCACCACCTCCACCACTTCTCCTGGAGGGTACCACTGCACGAGCTTCCAGGGCAGTGCTGCCAGGTTGGCTCCCAGATGTTCTGGGCATCAGTGCTAAGCTGTTGGAGAGGGGGCAGACTGATCCACTGGGCTGGCCTACCTTGTTGTGCTGTGTAGCATTTAGTGATGTGGCACACATGACATGGATGACATAGAGTCATTTTGATGACACATAACAGAAAATCAAAAAAGAGAAATAAGGGGTGGGGTGAGGGAAAGAAAGAGATGAAATTAGTACCATCATGTATGACATAGAATGCTGTAATACAATTATGCGACTCTTTTATCTGAAGTATTATATTTAAATTAACATGCTAACAGATATACACTAAACAACAGATTGCTGAAAGCAATCCTGAAATGTGCATATATTGCACATATGCATGTTCAAATTATACAGATTACAGTTTACAGCTGGACATTTGGGTCACTGGTATAGAGTTTTTATTTAATGTAAATATTATTGAAGAAATAATAGTATTGTATAGTTGTGAATTGTGGTGTTTGAACCCATAACCTCTGACTGTAGTCTAATATTGGACTCTTACAACTGGTTTATGTTACAGACTAATGCATGCATACTTTCTTTTACAGCTGGGATATACATGCTCAATTTGATACAACTCTATAAAAGATCTTTAACTTTTAATGCTATAACACTTCTCTTCTGATGCATACATATTACTTGCTTCACTCACTGTCTCCAATTAAGCAACATAATCCTGCTAATTGAACTCACACTCACTGGCAGTTGGGGAAAGAACAGAAAAGAACAGAAGAGCATTAAGCATTCCGGTCTTGTCTATATTTATTTTTCTACGTCTTACAAGTACTCTCTTATTGTCATGCTAACACAGCTGTGTGATGTCCACAGTCTCAAATTCCTCCAATCAATGGTTGTGAGTATCCATTTTTCTCCTGTGTTGATCATTAAAATGATGACTACATTGCTGTCCACAGCACGGGATACCAGTGGCATTGGATACAGTCTGGGCCAAACTATGCCACAACTCAGACTTGCACTGGTAGCCAGAATAGTCCCCTGCAGAAGCCTTTGGCTGTGGTACTCTACCAGGGGGCCAATAAATATCCTGGACTCCTAGACACCCCACCTCTGTCCCCTAAACCTGTCACCTTCTCTTCTAACTCCAAACATGTCTACCAGCCAAGCTAGAGCAATCCAAATTGATGCTTTCCCACCAATTTCGGTTATCACATTTACTGGTAGTGTGCAAACCAGAACAACTATGCCAACCACATTTGTGTGATGTTAAGTGGAGAGCAGCAGTGCCAAGCAGGTAAGAATTAAATAATTGAAAATGTAAGGTTAATCTCACACTTGGCCTTAGTTTGAAAGGTGTCTACTGATGTAGCCTGGAAATATATATTGGAAATTGGAAGGTAACTGTTAGGTGAGTAAGGTTTGCACAAATGCACTGGGGGCACAAAGGTAATGACTTGATACATTTGTTTTTACCTTTATACACTGAGAAAATTGACTTTTACACTGTGGGATTCACGCCATAAGGGGCAAAACATTTTCTTCCACAGCATTGATTTTCCATCTTTGCCACAGAAGGAGTATTGCTCGGATATAGTCAGGTATCATACATAAATACAGGTGACACTTTGAGCTGTTACACATGCATGTGTGTGAGCTAACAAGGTTATTGTATATATATCCAGTTCTGTATGTGTCTTATATAATTGTAAAGGCCAGGCAAGTCCATATTGCAGACTTATACTTACAGAAATATAGTACACAGTATACTCTCAGTCATACATGGTGTCTCATCCCTCATAACTATAATTCATATCAGCTCCACAAAGTGTTATAAGTGAAAATGAATATAATGGGAATTGGAACAACAGAGAAATTGTATGCAATAGTCTGTATTAGAACCCAGGACCATGTGTATGGCAGTCCTACACTTACACCTGTTGCACATAAACATTGAAATAGCACTTCTCTATTTTTCATTAAATTGCTATAAACTGCACTGCCACAACAGTAAAAAGAAAAAAGGTTGCATACCCTGTACTAGAACCCATGATTACCTGTACTCCAGCCCTCCACTTATACCTGCTGACACAGGACTAGATATATGACATTCTCTAATTTACTAATCATTCTTAAGGCCTCTGTGTTAACCGCTGTGCAGCACTGCTTAGTGGGTTTGTCGGGTTCCCAATAGAATTAATTGAATGTATCTAGTGTCAATTATTGGCTATCTGAGTCCTGCCTGCAGGTGTTCTGTCTACTTCCTGGGTCAGCCAGTTGTCCAGTTTACGCACTGCCACTCTTTGCACAGACGAGGTGAACACAGCTAAATCTGACATTTATTTTCCTCCATTTTCCATGACTGCACTAAGTGGTGCATCCTACAAACACTGCCCTCAAGCAAAAAAAAAAAAAAAAAAAAAGAAAAAAGGGACAAGTAGCTGAAATGAAGAAAAGCAATATATGACATACACACTAAAAATGTTGGTGCACATGAGATATTTCTATATAGGTCTGGGTTTGAACTCTCACTCCCATGAACCTTCAGAAGACAGGAAGGGTGCCTTATCCCTCTTTGCTACACAAACACTGTTGCAGCAAGGAACCAAAATCATTCTGCATACATCCAACTGTGGCATCATCTACAGTAAATTGAAACCATACAACTGTTATTTGTACATTTATTATTTCTGGATGTAGTGCACTAAGTGATCACACAAACAGTTATGACTATTGCTTGGAAATTTACAGCTCTGTCTTACTTCTCTGAGTTTATTAGTCATTCTTCACTTATCTGACCAGTAATCTGAGACATGCAGTCTGTAAGCCATTCTATGTCATTGTATTTAAAATATGTGAGGATATTAAATGGCAATAATATATGTAGTTGCCAACAAACTAAGGGGAGGTTGGTTGGTAATGAACAGAACCTGTGAATTTTGTGATGCTCACTTACATTTCCAACCATACAGCTAACACTTTGTAAGTCAAACCTGACACACCCACTGGATGTAGGGCACTCTGCAGTGCTGTGTGTTTTCCTTCTTCCAACCAGTAATCATTCACAGTTGCAATACATTAAAAACAAACACTGACAGAGTGTCTGCACTATGTTTACATCAGATACACAGATCCAATTATTTGGGATTCAGCAATTCTAATATGTTTAAACCTGATTTGCATCTTCACCATGCTAACAGCTCTGAATCTACACCATAAAAAGGCAGCTATGTAACTATGGAAACTGAAGGTGAGGAGACTTGTTCTTAGGATCATAGGAAGTTACTAGGCTAATAGCCCTAGGTCCATTATAAGCCTAGCCAAGTTCTACCCTTATTTCCACGATCAGCACCTATTCTCTCTGTCTAAGAGTGACACAGGTGGCACCCTCAGGGTGAATTTAAGGTTACCCATCCAATAATCCAGACTGTGTTTGAAGACGTCCAATGAGGTACTCTGTTTGACATGAAGTAGGAGTCTGTTTCAAGGGTGTGGTAACCTCTGGGAGACAAATCTTTCCCTCCAGCAGGTTCTATTAATGTCACATACCAGGTTAAGGTCTTTAGAGTGAGTAACTCATCCACCATTTGACTTGTGGATATGCAGCATTTCCAATAAAGTAGGGTCAGAGATTGCATTACATGCAAGGCGGAGATCACCTCTGAGTAGTTTGTATGAAACAGAATAAAGTGACAGTGACTTCCCTTGTGAGGAATCTCTGTAGTTTCACCAATTGCTGCAGGTGCTTGGAAAGATACATAGCAAAAGGGGCATTGTACTCAGTTATTAGCCTGATGAGGAAAATGTACAGGAAGGTTATAACTTCTTTTTTTTCTGGAGGCAATGCCCTTACTTATGAGATGAGTAATATAGAATGCTTTTCTTACCACTGTGGAGGCATGGTGATCAAATGTAAGGTTGCTGAAAACCTGTATGCCCAGATCTCTCACCACTGAATGAGTACTTAGGGTGTTGCCATTAATGTGGTAGTTAGCAGGAACACTGCTGTTACCAAAATGATGATTATATATATTTTTTTGCATTCAGTTTAAGGTCATGACTTTGGTACCATTCATTTGTTTGTATAAGACCATCTTGTAGGATGTTGACATAATTTGGAGATTCTTTGACCACTCCCAGTTTGCAGTCATCTGCAGACTTTCTCAGCCACAGACCTTTAGTTTTTGCCTGTACTTCAGAGAAATAGATTCCAAGCTGTAGAGGTCCAAGGGCTGATCCCTGTGGAACACCACTGATTACAGGTCAACTATTTGAGGTGGAGTCCCCTATTTTGAGTATATGTGTTCTATCAGTGAGCCAGTTAGCGACCTGTCTAATGATATAAGGGTTGATACCTAGCTGGGTGAGTTTGTCAATGATGCCTGAGTGGGGGATAGTGCCAAAAGCCCTGGCTAAGTCCAGGTAGGCTGTATACACAGATTTCCCACTGTCCAGAACCTTGGTGACTGTCTCGAAGAAGTCCACCAGGTTTAACAGGCATGATCTCCCTTTGATGAATCCAAACTGAGTAGGGTCAAGTGTTTGCAGATTACCTATATCTTTGTTGACAAGTTCCATGATGACTTACTCTGTGGCCTTGCAGATAAGGCTAGTCAGGCTAATAGGTCTATAATTCCCAGGGTTAGTGGAAGCACCACATATTTACAAGGCAATAATGTTGGCCATTTTCCATTCAGCTTGGAAGAAGCTGGTGCTTAGACTATGACTGAAAAGAGTATCCAATGGTGTTGCTAATTCTTGTTGGAGCCCATGTAGTATGCAGCCTTGGATGTTATCAGGTCCCATATATACTATGTTTTTGGCTTTAGAGAGGGTGTTTATGACCTGCACTTTAGAGATACAAGGTAGAGGACAAGTATTAGAGATGTCATAGGGTATGTGTGGTGGGGACAGGGGAGTGAAGTTTTCACAGAACCTGTCAAACAACAGGTTAGCTATGTCCAAAGGTGCAGTATATGTGGCATCATTGACTACCAGTTTGGCACAAATCTGGGCCTTTCTTTTTACATTACAGATGTAAATAAAGAACTCCTTATGGATGTCCTTAGTTGCAGAAGCTAATTTGGATTCATTATTTGCTTTGGAGGACTTCACAAGAAGTCTTATTTGCTTGTTTAAGTTGAGGAGGGAGTGTTTCCAGTTTGAATCTTGCTCCTTCTTACTTTTAGACAGCAATTTATTCATCTTATTGTAAAGCATGTTAATGGCAGTTGTCCACCAGGCAGGTTTGCTCTTCCTTGAGGAGCCTGTTTTGGTCCTATCAGGTATAGCTGAGTCAAGGCAGTTATACAGGTGTTTGTATAAAGCATTGGTGTAGAACTCAGCATAGTTGCCAGTTCTGAGGGGGAGGTGCAGTGTAGCTATTTATACCATGCTGTAAGAGGTTATAATCTGCTTTCGAGAAATTATTTACTTTAGCTGCTGCTGGGAGGGGGCGGCAGGTGTGATAGTTACTTTGGATGAGAATGATTTGTTGTTAGATCTCACCAGGAAAGACCTCACAGTGGGGGTGCTACAGTGGTCCCCCATATTGGTAAACACCAGATCCAGGATACTGGCACCACTTGGGGTGTTAACCACCTTCTCCAGGGCATTGGAGTTAACACACTTAAGGAACTTTTCAGCAAGGGAGTTTGAGCATGAGTAATTTACCCAGTCAATGAATGGGTAGGTAAAGTCAGCCAAAATCATGGGGTTCTAATGTTTCTTGATAAATTCACATAGATTCAAATAAGCAAAGTGGATGTCCTGATTAATAGAGGAGTCCTGTAGCTGGCAATGGCTTGAATAGGTGTCCGACCAACAGTTAATTGCATCTGAAGTATCTCCTGGGAATCATGCTGTTTAACCAACTGGAGGTGCATTTATCTTTAATGTATATTGATATACAACCTCCTTTAGTTTTCATGCCTTCAGTTTGTGGTCTGGGCATGTGGAATGAGGTTTAGCCTGGTATGGCTGGGGTGCTCTCTACAGCCTTGAACCAGGTCTCCATGACTGCACAAATGTCTGCATCTTCTAAGGTGAGGACTGCAATGCAGCATAACCTTGAGGTTGTTTTAAGATGGAGTTTTTACACCTGAAATTTTGTCCTTGAGACATTACCTAAAAAAGGCACTATGGGGGTGACAAGAGCTTTAGCCAGTAACCAAAATCCCAGAGGTGACAGGTGAAGACCATCTCTGACAAAGCATCGAGATCTGCCAATCATGTCATCCCAGGCTGACATATACTGGATCCCCTTAGAATGATACCAGAAACTAAGCCAATTATTGAAGTCAATTATGTTTTGTTTGAACTGAGACATAACCTTAGGTGAAGGTAAAATGCTGCTTAAGGCTAGTGACATACCTGCCTGAGACACATAGTCTGAGAACTCAGTTATGTCTCACTTCAAATAGTCCAGAGAGGTACATCTCAAGTCTTTCACACCAACAAGGACTATGATGGAGTTATAACAATGCCTGTTGTTGACAGAGTTGATTGCATGTGTGATATGGTGGATCCTGGCACCTGACAAACAGCTGACTGTGACCTTTTCCTTATCTAGCCTGGTGAGAGGGACATCTGTGTGTCTCATGATGGAATCACCTATGACTAATATGTTTAGTTATGTGTTTTGCCTTAAGGGCTTGACTTGTGAGACACTGGTATGTGAGCTATTATGTGTATTGTGTTCTGCAGAGGAAGTACTATGTGTAGCATGCTTGTGTTTGGGAGGTCTCTGGTGTTTAAGTATGTTTCTGATGAGGACCTCCACATGTGAAGGTATGTGTGATGTATGTTTGGGTGGAGTAGGAAGTGAGGTGTGCATGCTGATAACCCACTCATTGTCATATGTACTGACTGGTGTGTGAGAGAGCATGGATTCAAGGTTCTTAATATAGTTACATCTCTCACATGTTGAGTTTGTGTGGACTAAGAGTAGAGGGTTGTCAGTGAACATGAGGCAGTTGTTACACTGTCTCATGATGTCTTTGTTGACCAAGTTGGATGGAGAAACTGTGGGAAATTGTCCGTCCATAGTGTTAGGTAAATTTATATGGTATGGAAAAGAGGTCCCACTTAGGAACTGCCAGTGGGTGTGAGGTGTGTTAGTACCTCGGATGCTAGGCTTAGGGTTCCAACTGACAGTAGAGCAGGGTCACAAAAACCTCTGGAGGACCACAAGCAAAGTGCTAAGGGAAATATTAACAAGCAAAATGTTTGTGATAATAACCATCAACGGTAACCACCACTACGCGGCAGTGCACAATGGTGTGCTACACTCAAACAAGTGCAAATGTGGGGCTTAAATAAAACAAGAAATAACCCTTTAAACTCAAACTATCCAATAAAGACACTTTCTCTGAGTTCTAGTCCAATCACCCTCAATTAGACAGGATCCAGACAGCATGCTCCTCCCACAAGGGTGCAAAATGGCCTTTACTAACAAAGATGGCTTGAACTTGATGCTCAGATGTTAGAAAACAGACCCAGAAACAGCAAACCTGGAACATGGCTATGCTACAGCTGAACTAGTACAGTACACAGTAAAATGTGGCAAAAAATAGTTCAGACAATTCAAACAGACAGTAGGATGCAAATGCAAATTAAAAGTGCAATACAAGAGCAAAAACATATAGTTAACTGGAAGCCTCAGATCTTTCAGTATCTCAGTGAAAAGCTGGTTTTAGTGCTCAAGTGATCCCAAACAGTCTA
Source organism: Protopterus annectens (assembly GCF_019279795.1). NCBI lineage: Eukaryota > Metazoa > Chordata > Ceratodontiformes > Protopteridae > Protopterus > Protopterus annectens. The sequence goes on along the minus strand of NC_056745.1, from coordinate 869,583,919 downwards.
TACTAAGCATCAGCATTCAACATATTTATGTGGAGAACACAGAAAAAAGGCTATTACTTTGGGATATATCTGCACAGAGGATTACAGAACTTGAGAAGGTATGCTTGCATTTGTAGACTATATACTGCACATGAAATATAATTAAAAATACCTGGAAAAAGCTTTTACACTTTTATCTGTATGCCGTAGTTAGAAGTGTACAGATGCCATGGGCATGTTTGTCAGGGCATTTCACAGGTGTACATGATTGACAATACCTTAAAATGGAATGTTCTGCGTTAAATCTGTAGATATGTTTCAGGGATGGTTCATTAGATAACACTTTTAGTATTTCAAAGATAGTTTGTTTGCAAAATGTTTCATTTGTCTGTTGTTTGAGGGCAGGGGGAGCAAAGCTGCAGTTCTGTTATAGCACAAATAAGGATATATTGCTGTTGTTATTCTCCTTTTTATTCCATCCAGTCAGTTGTTCATATTTCAAATCTCTAGACTGCTTTATGTTTATAATTATATCTTGGAATAGTTATTTTGGAGTCATGTGATACTTATGTGTATTATCCTTCTGCTGATTTTTAGGACACCAATAATTATGCCACCCAGGTGTCTCAATGCTCGAAGACTACCCTTCACTGACACCGAAAATCAGGTAATTGTTGACACTTTTAGGCAAAATGGTGCCTTCCTGCTTGAAAGCAGATGGGAAGATATGTCACACAGAATGCAGATATGGCAGCAGACTGTCTATGATATTAATACTGTGGGTAGCCACATCAGGACATATGAGCAGTTGTTCCATAGGGCCACTGAAAAGATCTGCATGGAGGAGAGCAGCTGCACTGGGCCATGACTGGGTGGTTACCAGGGGGTGGCTTGATACAGAGCCACCACTAACTCCAAATGAAGAGTTCCCGTCCACTGTCATGGATCCAGAAACCTCCCAGGAAAGTGCAGAACAGCATGTCCTTGACATTGGTGCTAGTGTTTCAGGGAGAGCAAACATGTCTCAGGAAAAGCTTCCAGGTAGGCTCTTTTATCTCAGTTATTGAACACTGCTGTACAGTAAAAGAATTTAAATCATTACATTACTTATGTTTCACAAGAGCTTTTTTGGGGGCTATTGAAGATTGCTACAGTTAATAACACATTCTGATTGATTAGCTTAGGTTGGAGTTGTCATCTGAGTTCTTGTTGAAAGTATAGATAATTGATATATAAAGGGGTAAAAATATTACCCGTTGTATTACTATTAATTGTGATGATGTTATCCTTACCTTTTACTAAAGTTCTTCCAGGACCATCTGGCATGCAGAGGATACCCTCATCTGCAGATGGTATGCCAAACATTTTTATGTCAGTACTGATGAGCAATTAAAATAAATATTTTAGTGGGTGATACTGATGTGAGGACTACTGTGTGGGGTCTATATTGTATTGTCGCATGATTACAATATTGAATCTGATATTGTCGGCACAACAATGTCGAAAGTGAAGAATATCGGCCAGGTAAACAGAAATCTCCATAGGGGGAGATTTCCATTTACCTCAATGTAGTGCGGTCTCGGAGTTGGTATATTTAAGTAGCGGGGGTGGTGTGGGAGGTGCCACCCCCCATGTGGGGGGTGCAGGGGTGCTTGCCCCCTGCCTACACCCTTTAGTTTTTTGTTTGTTCTTTTTTGTTTTTTTACACTCATTCGATATTTTACTGCATCAATCAACTGTGTTCGACATTTATTGCTTCGATGCAGTAAAATTTCGATGAGGTAATATAAACGCTTATAGTTTACTGATACTTTTAACATCAGGTGGTAAAAGTCCTACACTTCCACTGTCAGGATCACCTGTGATAATAAGCAACAAACATAGGAAAAATGTATACCTAAACTACCATACTCCAATACATGCTAACAAAATTACAGTACTGCCACTATTAGACAGTACAACAACACACACAACGCGTTTATATTACCTTGTCGAAATTTTACTGCATCGAAGCAATAAATGTCGAAAACAATTGATCGATGCAGTAAAATATCTAACGAGTATAAAAAACAAAAAAGAACAAACAAAAAAAACTAAAGGGTGTAGGAAGGGGGGCAATCCCCCTAGCACCCCCCCACATGGGAGGTGGCACCCCCCCACATGCCTCGCTACTTAAATATACCAACTCCGAGACCGCACTACATTGAGGTAAACAGAAATCTCCCCCAGTGGAGATTTCCGTTTACCTGGCCGATATTCTTCGCTTTCGATATTGTTGTCAGCTTGTGACAATACAATATAGACACGACTATAATTATGATGGTGGCCAAACAGAGGCACAGTTGATGGGTGCAGAGGTTGAATCTGACACTGATGTTGAGATACATCTGTCCCCTGTAATTCCATAGGACATAGTCAGTAGGCCTATGCCTACCCATTCCAATGAGCCAACCAATATTGGACAAGTGGAGGGTGAGACAATTAATCAGGGAAGTGTGGTTACTGTGGTTTCAGTACCTGTTGACTCTGGCTGTAGCCAAAGTGTGGGCAAGATGCCACACAGGAGAGTTGTTAGGGATGCTCGGAGGAGGCTTGCTGTACATCCTCCACCTAATCCAGGTGCCTCTTCACATGCCTCTCAACTTATGTTTAGGGCCATCATGGAGGCACAGGTATATTCCTATAAGTGCTCCAGAAAAATGCTTAGGGTTGTCAATGTGGCACAGGCTGACATGTGTAACTGCTTCCACTACGTTGCCAATTCAATGGATCAGATGAATGACATGTTGGAATGAGTGGTGTCTGTGATGGAACATCTGCTGGGAGGGTGACAGAATCCACAATGCTGTAGGTCAGCCACATCATCTACTGTTAGTCAATGTGGCCATGCCCGATCACATTCCCATGGTGGCAGTACTTCCACTGCTCCATCTGTAGGCGAGCTGCCGCACCCAGACATGGCAGGCCACTGAGTCATGGTCCTGGGTGTACTCATGAAGTGAGCTCACCCAGCAGACACCAGTCACGTTCAGGTAGCTGCAGTACATCCAACCGTGGGCATGGACGTACCAATGCAACTCCTGGCAGAGCCACTTCCTGTGGTTGGGGACAACAATGATGAACTGACAACTCTACCATGCATGGCTCACACCTGTCCAACATACCAAGACATAGAGCTAGCAGAGAGCTTGGCAGTCTTCATGCAGTCACTCACACATCAGTTTCACTTGTAGGACCCCTACAGACACACACAACAGTTACATGGTTGAGCCAAGCAGCTTAAAACTCATTTTGTCTCACTGACCATTTCTCAGTTTATCCAAATGTCTGCCTGCTTCTCTTTCTTACTCACACTCACTGATCTTTTGTGTCTGCCTAGGCTTCCTGCCACCCCCAACACCCAGTGCAAGTGATGATAACTATGCCATATCCCTGTTTTGTATATTTTGGATTCAAAAGTATGTAAGCTTTCTGTCTGATGCTCAGGGTGCATAGCTGACTTAGTGCTTAGTATATCTGCATTTGTCATGTTAAACTGGTAAATTGTACCTTTGTCTTAAAAAGTAGGTAGTTGATAGCATCAACATTTTCCATCTTTATAGTTAATGATCTTGTAAGGGTTATGAAGTCTGAAACTGCAATGCATATCATTACTTTCTAACTTCTCTCTTTAATGATTTTCCAGTACAAATGTATGGTTCTAAACTGAGGGTATGCAGTGACCATCACTAATTTTGAGAGGTATGGGTGTGTGAATTTTTGACGCCTGAGGCCTACTACTTAATAATGGACACATATAAGTCAAATAAATCTCTGATAGCACATTTTAAGGTCATTTCTGTACAAATCTCCCACTTTTTACTTGCTTACACTATAAAGTGACAAAAGTCAAGGATATGCCAGCCATTCATATTATTACACAACACACTCCAGGTTCAACACTTACCTTGTAAATCCAGCAATTGCAACAGTTTTAATTCAGAGTTGTCTCTGTCTGATGCAAGCAGTACACAGTCAATACATGCGTAAGTAAAGGTTTTGAGAGTTGCCTGGCATCAATATTACTATATGCATATGCATAGGAGGAATGATTTAGGCCCTTAGGTGGTGATTGAGTGTGGTATGCATTGCCTCTTTGCCAATGCAAAGGCATTTTCAGCATGCTTTTGGCTGCCTACACCGACAGCAGCTGCTGGCTCCCCCCTCTGACTTCTCATCTACATGTGGCTGTGGTAAACTTGTCATTGGTAGTGAGATGTGTGCTACTTCCCCTTGTTCTTCCTGCTGAAGCTGTTTTTTTCAGGATGATGTTGTGTAGCATGGCACATATTGTGAATATTTCAGTACATATCCCTGGATTGAACTGCAGGACTACCCTATATGTATCTAGGCACAGGAACTGTGACTTCAGCAGCCCAAACACACACTGTATGATATTTCTGGTTTGAGCATGTGCCCCATTATGGCATTCTTCATGGGTGTGTGTGCATTTCTGATGTGTGTCATCAGCCATAGTTTCAGTGCATAACCTGCATCCCCCAGTAAATGAACCTGTGTGATATCTCCCCTAGTGAGCATCTGATACAGGTGGGAGGTGTGCCAGCTATGTGGTTCATGGTAATTGCCAGGGCTACCAACACACATGTTCAAGATGATTTCCTTGGCACTACACACAACTTGACATTTAATAGAGTGGACGCCCTTTCTATTAATGTAGACCCTTCCCTGCTCATCAGGTGGTGCTTTAATTTCTACATGGGTGCAATCTGTGGCACCTAGTATTTCAGGGTAGTGTGCTACAGGGTAAAGCACTCCTGCATATTTCTGGCCCTATCCTCAGGAGTATAGGGAAAATATATGTTGTCACTGGCACTTTGGAGCATAGCAGTCAAGAATTGATGGAGAATCCTAAATGCTGATGCTTGTGACACCCCCAGCATGTCCCTTGTTGGTCCCTAAAAGATATCTGTAGTTAAGATTCTAGGTGCTACACATAACTTTGTCTCAACTGGGATGGGTTCCCCTTGGTTTGCCCTGGCTCTGAGTTGAGGGTGACAGAGGTTGCAGAGTTGCTGTAGTGTGTATCTATCCATCCTGTAGCACTCTACAATTTTCACATCATCCAGATTGTGTTAAGTTACCCAGGGTCTGAAAACTTTTCTCCTTCTTTGCCTTGGTCTATTAGCAGCAGCAACAGCATAGATTTCAGCCTGTTGCACATACACATTAATTAAACCAACAGCAGCCCCTAACATTGTTTCTGTGCAGATTCCTTTCTGTTTTGGTTTATAGCTTGTTGAATAACTCCTCCATCTTGGATTGTTTGATTTGCATACAATTCAGCTGCTATGGTGTAATATGCATGCCATGGTATTTACCTTGTTTGTGTGGCTGAGTGCGGCTCTACACACCTTGTTTAGTGAAACCAAAATGGGCACAATTCACACATGGTGTAAACAGACTGTGAAGGCCTTATTGAATATGGCAGAACAACTTTTGCTTTGGTATTCAAATAAAAAGCTTTTTGAAACTTTACCATAATGGCAAGTGTGGTCTAGGAAAGAAATATGGAGAGGAGACCCAATGAGATAGTATTAGGAACTGTAACATAAATTCATTCTAATCAATATATTAATATAAAGCATATTCTATCAAAGAAGTCCACCAAGATAACTAACAAAGGCTGTCTGCAAAGTGAACTTATATCTATTAAGTTACACATCATATTCTGAATCTATATATTTACCAGGCTTCAGAAGTTGAAGGTTCCATTTTGTTTACTCTGTTTTGAACTTTCTATGTTTTTGGAATTATCATCCATCTGCGCGTGTTCAAATACGTTCTCTAACAATACATTTAATGTATGATGTACTTATACAAGAATAAATATTCTAAATAAAAATTAAATCTTAAAATTATGTTCATTATCATGAAATGTGCTTTTCTAAATTCTAAAAGAATCACATAATGTTAACAGTTTCTTGTGTAAAAGATGCAAAAGAAACCCTAGTCAAACAATCCCATTCAGGATGTTTATCCACTCAGATGAAGGCTGAAAGGATAAATTAATGCTTTACTGAGCACTTTTATCCTACAACTCTATGGTTTATTGAGCACTTTTATTCTACAACCCTATCAGCCTCCTTCATAATAAACTTTCCATAACAAATCATCCCATTTCCATTTTAATCACATACTACGTAACTCATGTAATGAATATTAAACTGATATCATACAATATATCATACAAATAAGAAAGCCATGATCATTACTAGTGTATTACAAAAATATATAAACTTAAAAACATATGTCGTAAATATATAAAATGTATATTAAAATATAAAAGCTATATATTTTGCAACTTAGCTACCTTGTTTTATTTATTTATTAACATTTGTTTACCGGGAAAGTCTGATTGGACACAGGTCCATTTCCAGCGGAGGCCCGGGGAGAAAAGCTCCACAGTACAATAGAATGCAGTACATGAGAGAACAAAATATAGAACATACAATTGATTTTAATACATAATAGGTTAGAAGTTAACAGTTTTAGACAGTACAGTCGACAGTCATTGAGGTACATAGTAAAAACATCGAGGTACATAGTCAAAAACATAAAAAAAAAAAGTTTTTTTTTTTTTTACCAGTATCTGGGTTTATACTTATCTGAACATGTGACACACAATTAAATTGGTATGGATTAACATGGAGTATAACATGAGCATAGCAAGTTAGTTATGTAGTGGGTTTTAAGGAGGTTTTGAAATGATTGAAGGAGGTGGTAGAAGTTATATGGATTGGTAGTGTGTTCCAGGTTTTGGCAATGATGCTGGCAAAGAGTGATTTACCAGCATTATTTGTATGTTGGATGACAGTTATTAGGTTCTGGCTGTTAGATCGTAGGGTTATAGTGAGAATGTGGGGCTGTATTAAATGCTGAAGTGCTAGGGTTAACTCAGGCAGGTAGTAGAGCTTGTGAGCTATAGAGAGTTGATTGAGCATGAGTATATGAGGCAACTCAAGCAGGTTAAGCTGTTTTAGGGATAGACAGTGGTGGGATGTAAGAAGCATCAGAAGCAAACTTGGCAATCTTATTATAGCAAGATTCCATTTTATTTAGTTCGGTTTGGTGTAGATTAATCAAGATGGGAGAGGCGTAGAGGAGGGTGGATAGGAGATGAGGCCTAGCGATGGTGACTTTGGTATGTTTAGTCATAAACTGTTTGTTTCTGTAGAGGAGGCCTAGCTTTTTATTGACTTTCTTGATTGTTTGTGCTATGTGGATGTCGAATTTCAGGTTATTGTCTATCTCTACGCCTACCAGTTTAGTGTGTGTGGTTGGACTAATTTGAATGTTTTTTTTGGAGTTGATGATGAAGTTGTTGCTCAGGGGAGGAGATCTACCTGGACCAAAGAGATTTAGTTTGTTTTTTTTTGGGATTAAGAAGAAGTTTGATGTAAGTGAACCAGGTTTTGGCTAGGGTGAAGGTGTTTTGGGTTAGGGTTTGTAGTTCACTTAGGGTAGGGGCGGCACATATAAGGGTGGTGTCGTCAGCATATTGTACTACTGAGGCAGTTGCTAAGGATGAAGATATCTGGTTAGTAAATAGAGAAAACAACAGAGAGCTGAGGATTGACCCTTGAGTGACTCCTATAGTTACTGGTAGCAGGGGGGGACAATTGGTATTGCCATAGGACAGCTTGCTGTTGATTTGACAAATAGCTGTTAAACCGTGATATAGAGGAGGGACTTGTATTTAGGGTAGATAGAGTTGCAAGAAGCATGCTGTGGATTACCATGTCAAAGGCTTTTGATAAGTCTAAGAATATGGAAGAAGTGAATAGACCCTTGTTTCTGTGGTGGTTAACTATGTTGGTAAATGATAATAATGCTGTTGTGGTGCTGTGGGTAGGTCTAAAGCCATGCTGGGATATGAAGAGTAGGTTGTTAATCTTGAGGTATTGCATAAGTTGAGTATGAACTACTCTTTCTAATATTTTGGATGACGGTGGTAAGATAGCTATAGGGCGATAGTTGGTAAGTTCTAAGGAGTTACCTCCTTTGTGCAGTGGAATGATATGGGAGGTTTTCCAAGAGGCTGGAACTTTGCATTCTGACAGAGATCTATTAATGAGAATGGAGACTGGATAGGCTATAGCTTCAGCTGATATTTGAAGGAAGTCTGCTGGTAGCTTATCAGCTGCTAGAGTGGTTAGTTGAAGTTTCTTAATGAGTTTAGAAATTGCCTTGGTGGACACAGGGTGATGTTGAAAACTGGGGGTATTGTTTTGTGTATTGGGGTGGGTTGTGGCAGTTATTGGTGTGGTGTGGGTAGTACTATTATTTTGAGCATTGGCAAGGGTCTGGACTGTTTTGGTGAAGAATTTATTAAATTGTGTGGTTATGCTTTCATGATTATTTGGTAGCACAGGGGTTGGTGTAGTGGACTTTCCTGGGTGCAGTATACAATTTATTGTGTTCAAGAATTTTTGGGGGTTATGAGCATATTTTTCTTGTAGATTTTGATAGTAGTTAGATTTGTCTAGTGGGATATGTTTTTTGGCTTTGTTCCGGAGCTGTAGATAATTTTGTCTTAAGGTAGTGGTTTTGTTTTTTTGATATTGAGACCAGGTGTTGTCCCTTTCTTTCACTATAGTTTTAGTGAGATTTATTAGCCATGGGGCATAATTAGTTTTCATTCTAATGGTTCAGGAGGGTGCATATTGGTCCAGGAATTTTAGGAAGGTTGTGTTGAAGTATTCAACTGCTTTGTATAGAGATAATTGCTTTAGGGGAGTCCAGTTGCAGTTTTTTAGTGCATTGATGACGTCAATAGATATGAAGGTCTTTTTGTCATGAACTACTCTGAGGATAGGTTGGCTGATGGTTTGGGATTTGTTCCTAATTAGGTAGGTAGGATGATGGTCACTATGGTCACTTAGGGTATCTGGAAGACAGCCAGATTGTTGTGTAAGACTGGGATCAGATACCAGGATCCAGTCTAAGATGGACTGGTGATTGGATGTTTTGTCAATTTTAGTGGCAGTGGTTATAGTTTGGGGAAACCTTGGAGGTTTATAAAGGCAGTGGGATTATGGCTGGAGCAGTTGAGCCAGTCAATATTAAAGTCTCCTAATAGTATGGTTTCATGTGGAATGGAGTTGGACATCCAATTAAGCAAGTTTTCCATTAGAGTGATATTATTGCCTGGTGGGATGTAGCCACCTGCAATAACTATGCGTTTATTGGAGTTTATTTTTAATCTGGCAAGGATTAGTTCCACATATTTGACATCTTAGGTGTTGTAATCTAGTTGTTTTATGGTGAGGTGGTTTTGGAATATTATTGCAACACCACCTCCCTTTTTCTCTACTCTGTCTTTGTGTATTGTAGCCATGGGTAGTAATCTCATTGTCATGATGTTTTGGTTTGAGCCATGTTTCAGTTAACACAACATCTGGTTTGATTACTGCTTCTAGCATTAATGTTCAGAAAGCACACTGTTAAACATTATGCTGCCATTCAAACCAGGCTTGTTACTGGCATTTAATTTAAATTATTTGTGTGTCTGGTGGGGGACGCTGCATGACTGTTTGTGTGTATGTGTGTATATGTGTGTGTATGCATGAACCAATGTTTTGTATTCCATCCAGGTTTCTCAGCTACAACCTCTGACATTGGGAAATCATTTATAGGATTAATATCAGAGGACAGTGAGTTTTGTAAAGAACTTAAGATACTTTTGGAAATGTTTTTAGAAAATGTTATCCATACTATATACTAACATATACAAAAAGTAAAGCTTTGGAAATGAAAAAGTCCAAATTTCCATCTGTGATGAGTTTTGGGTTGAGAAGTTTATTCAGCATGGGGTGCGGCCTGGATCGCTACTGTTTTCTAAAATGCAAAAGTGTCTATCTTTGGCTGGTCTGACAAGATTGACTTAAGCCCATATGGATGATCCAGTGGAACTAGTTATGGCATTATATTTCCAGGTTAGGAAATCATCTGCTGCTGGTTTCTTACAGAATGCCGCAAAATCATAAGGTTACAGACTCTTCATTAAATGTTTGGTGTTAATTGTGATGTTAAGCCAAGGCAACCAGAATCTCTGGAAATAACTTCTTGTTGGCCTTTAGTTTAATGATTAATAAGAACAATTTGTTACAACATTGCTGTATTGCTGTCACTAACACAGATAAGAATTTATCATGATTCTTTTTTTGCCTGGTTGAAAACTGAAAATGCATTATCTGTTGCTTTAGTGCTCCCATTTCAGTTTGGTTTTGTTAAAGGTAATGCTTTTAATAAAGCAATTCAGAGGACACTTCTGCTGTGGTTGCATTCAAATTTTACCTGCTCTGAGGCAATGTTTCTCAGCCTTGATATTAGCTTTGTTTTTGATCTTACTTCTTTTGATTTTCGATAGGAAGAACTGATCACCTTGATGACTTATGGCATTTTCAGTATTTTTTGACAAGTCAGACTCCATCTACAGTGGTTATTTGATATACTTTACAGTGATTTAAACCATATCAGAACCTACTTCTGTGTTATTTGGTTCTAATCAAGGGTTTTGTCTGTTTCCATACTTGTTTAACCTTACTTTTGTGTGCCAGCTAGGGATATTTCATCTGATTCTGAAAACAGGTATTCCATCTGATCAAGGGTATAAAAAGTAAAGGAATTTCACCTCATCCAGCTATAGATATACTTTTCACTGATGTCTTATTTAACCTCACTCTATATCTGTCTTCATCTGTGAAGTGAGGAGACAGGTATTTTTTCTGTTTTAGAGTCTTTTCAGTTGTGATTTCAATTCTAGTATATATATTGTTTGTATCAACAGTTTCACCCCTAGCGGTTGCTGATTAGATAGCTTGGGACTCTAATATAGCTTAGGTTGTGCATACCTAAGCATGGTGGGATGTCAGACATGGTCAGTCTGAGATCTCATCCCCCAAGCTATCATTTACCTGTGCCAAAAACAGACACTGTCTGCCCTGGATGGCTGCATTAATTCCATGACATAATTCAAAGTAAGGTTTTGTGGAACAAGAAGCCACCAAAGCCACTGATTTTTGCTGTGCACTCCATACCAACACATGTAGATTTGTGAATTCTAGATTCTCAGATGCATGATTTGCCCTAATGCAAAGTACTTCTTTTCTTTTGGTTTCTTCAGAATTTATTTTGTGGTTATGATATATACAATTTGATAATCTGTGCAAATGAATAACGTTATGGTCTACTTTCATTCTGAAATAAATGAAAATGCACCCAGGCTCATTGTCAATAATTATCTTACCTAGAAGCAGTTTGTTAAGAAGGTGTGTTACACACATGATTCTGTCCACAGCTGGCTGCATTTATATATTGCATAAAAAGAGGGTGGAAAACATTTACAACAGCTAATCAGAAGTATTCATTGTCACAGTAGGGACATTATTTTCCTGTAACACCACTGCTAAATGATGTTCAAACTGGTCAGATGATACTCTGCATATAAACACAAGAAGAAAAATAAATAAAATACTCAGTAAAACACAATGCCATATACAAAGTAAAGGCAGTCACCATACACACCTTAAGTATCAAACAGAATGTCCATGCTTTTGTAATACATATGTGAAACAGTCATTAAAACTAAGCATGACACATTTCTGTAGTTAACAACCATCTTTAATACTGTCCACTTAAAATTGCTCACCCTTGTTCCATTTGTTCCTCTCAATTAACTTTCAATAAATTACAAAATGCCATACCATGAAATTTCATTCTATCCACTGCCCTTTTCGCTAACTAAAAAGCAAGCAATGCTGCTAGGCAATGCACAAATGAGCATGCTTGGTGATCTGGAAAGATCAATGACCATTTCAATATTTTATATATTTTTCTTGTTAACATTTGTAAAAGTGGCACTAATTGAAATAATAATAATAGGCATTGCTTATTCATTAAAAAAATATGGAAATTCACTACTATTTAACAGCAGGCACAATAAAAATACACATGGTTAGCAGTAACCTAAAATCTTTTAAACTTTTCCTGTCTTATTATAGCAGTAACTCCTTGGACAAGTGGGAGCAGTACGAAAGTTTTACTGCACTACCCCTTTAGCTTTTTTCCCTAGGATCAAGCATGTCAAGTACTAAAGAAGTCAAACTATAACACCAACCTGCTAGGCATTATTCGTATAGTAGCCCATCCCTCCCTAATCTGCCAGCCTTCTGGTACATATACTAGAGATGACTGAGCAGAAGTGGATGTTTCAGTTGTCTACCCAAGACTAGTGATTCATGTTGTCTTTCTAGTGGGAAACATATGATATTGCTCTTGTTGCCACTGTCTGATATTATTTTTTTTTTGTAGCCAGGTATAGTTATCATCCTGCAAATAATCTCGTGGGAAAGGCTACATGATACGATAACATAATTTCTGCCTAGTCTTAAATTGCATTACTGTTTCTAGCTGCCTTTATAAGAATCTGGTGGATGGAGGACACAGACACTGACACACAGTCTTTATAGAAAGGGGTAATGTGTATGTTACATGATTTACTTCTGGGTCTTAGGAATCTTCTTCTAAAACTTTTCAGAATACAGGTGAAGTCATAATGATGGAGGTTCCAAGCCTGGAAGATAATCAATAATATTTTCTCACCCTTGAGAGAATCCATTATTTTTTTTACCAATATCATCTCCTGATGGAGGAGCTGTACTTTGCCCATATATAATGAGGTTCAAGTCATGGCTTATGTATAAGTCATATCAAGTTAACTATTGTCTGGAGGACACACATGATATTTCATCTGTCTTCCTGCGGTATAGAATCCATTTCTAGAAATTTCTTGCACCATATACATAGTTTATTTTGCTTGGACTTAATTAAGGCTCTAATGCATAGGTTTAGAGCATCGATAGCTCTACCAATACTGAGCCACCCGAAACAAATATGTTATTCACTAAAGATAAGTATACAGTTGTCAGATGTGTTAAATCACAGCACAACTTGTTATCTTAGATGGAGATATAAACATATAAGTGGAATTCAATAAAGCCTACATGGATTAATTTTCTGTGTAGGCATAGTGGCACTGAGCTTACATGGAAGTAAGCAGCCATGCAATCCAATAAACACAGCTGAGGGACGTGCACCAGCATGCCAACATGGAAGTGTCCATAGCATGCAAATCACCTCATAAGCAGGTGAATTGCATGCAAATGAGGGTGTAGAGTGATCCAGCAAGCAGATAGGCAGTTGAAGATCCCGTGTTGGTGCCAGAAGTGCACACAAAAAATTTCCATATACATGAAATTAAAAAGTGAACAGGGGCAATAAAAGCCCTGTTAGATGGTCAGAAATAGCAAAGCAGATGCAGATATGTGCAAAACTATGCTCTATGTGTTCAAAAAGTAATGAAACAATATTTAAAATATATATATATATATTTATTTATTTATTGCATTTGTTGACTGGGAAGGTCCACTAGGCCAAAGAGTGCCCATTTTCAGTGGAGGCATGGGGAGAAAAGCTTCACAGAGAATAAAAAATAATAATGATATAATGCTTACAGTGTGATAGAAGACAAGATAACAGACATATCAGATAAACTGCTAAAGCATACAAGCATACAGTACATTCAAAGTAATAAAATCACATGGATCAAATATGACAGATTAAACTGCCTTAGCATCTGGCCACAGTGCAGTATGGTCAGTTTGATAAGAATCCATACAACAGTTGCTCCATATTAGACTGACAGGCCCATATAGTAGTTGGCACTGAGATAGAGTCAGTAGTGTTGTCAAATATCAAGGGGCATAGAGAGGATTTAAGTGTTCAGGAGAAGGTAAAGGTGAAGATACTGGAGGTGGAGGGGAGGAAGGATGGAAAGGTGGAAGGAGAGGAAGGGAAGAGACAGACGTCAGGTTATGGGTTGTGAAGTGTTAGCACAGGGGCATTGCCAGTGGGAGGAGAGGTGATGTTTCAAAATTTTTTTAAAGATACATGAATTACTAGTTGATGTAAGGGAGGGAGGGAGAGAGTTCCACAGTTTAGCAGTGGAAAAGGAGAGGAGCCATTGTCCAGCAGAGAGTTTGGGTTTATCTACCTGTAGGAGCATTTGGTTTTCTGACCGGAGGGGCCAGTTAGGATGGTATGGAGTAAATAGGTTAGGAAGGGCTGGGCAACTGGAAGGGTTGTGTATTAGTTTATGGGCAGTGGTTAGTTGAATATACGTGAGATGGTGAGGTAGCTCTAGCCATTTCAGAAGTCTAAGAGACGTTTTATATATACATAAATATATATATATATATATATATATATATATATATATATATATATATATATATATTTCTTTTTTACTACCCATATTATGTTTGCTCAGCATGCAGCAGTGAGCAAACATGCCATTATGTAAAAAAAAAAAAAAAATGTATATATATATATATATATATATATATATATATATATATATATATATACATACATTGATATATAAAAGTGTAAAAACGAAAAAATAAAATATGTGAAAATAATGCATTACGGGGCCTCACATGGAGTATGTACAATGGTCTGTGGTTGCTAAGGAGGCAGGTACTGGAATAGTGTGGTATCCAGGTTGTGTGCATGGATCTGTACGCAAATGAGCTGGGGGTTAGTAAATAGCAAAAATGGGTATCTGTGCCCGCAGATCAAACCTGTGTAGCCCTAAAACCATGTTGGTGTCCACATAACAGGTAAGTGACATAAAAAGGGGGTGTGTCTCTATTTCTATAATCACATTGGAGCACAACAGCACCCGTTTGCACGCTGCTAAGCTGAGCTGAGCAGGGGTGTGTGTCCAGTGCTGCTAAACTTTGTTTAGCCGTGGGACACATGTTTAAGCTGCTTTGAGTGTGCCCGTTCATGGGGGGGTGTCTATTGACTGCTAAGTATTGTTTATACCCGAGGCGCAAGTTTGCACACAGTGCCTCAGTGCTTAGCAAGGAAGGCTGTCAAAAAAGGAAAAAAAAGAAATTGACTAAGAAAGCCAATCATATATAAATTACTGATGACCTCTGTTCCATCTATACTTGGCCATTTCAACCCCACAATGATGTACCTGGCAGGTGGAATGCATCATAGTTAGCCAACCACACAGGCTGCATTTGCAGCAGTGCACTATAAAGTATGCATACACCCTACAATCTCATGTCCCCCCATACTCTGCATCATTAGAGTATGTGCATGGGAGTTTTAACTGAGAGAATGCTAGTAACTGCTGCAGCTCTGCTACATCTGCATGTGCTAGATGATGAGGTCAGTGCTGATGTTGCTGCTGACAATAGGCCTAGATTGAGAAGGAGAAGAGTGTTCAGGCCCAGGGTAACCTAACAGGAGCTACATGAGCTGGAGATTGTAGAATGTAACAGGGTGGACAGGTACATACTATAAGAACTCACCAAGCTTTGCCGCCCTCAACTCAGACCCAGAGCCAACAGGGGGAAACCCATCACTTTGAAACAGAGGTATGTCTTGCCCTTAGGATACAAGCTACTGCTACTTTTAAAAGACCAACTGGGGACATGATGGGGGTCTCACAGGCATCATCACCCAGGGTACTCCACCAGTTCCTGGATGCCATGCAAACACATGCTAGTGAGCACATTTATTTACCCCGCACCCCTGAGGAGAGGGCCAGCAGTATGCATCTCTTCTATCATGTAGCACACTATGCTGAGGTACTGTGTGCCATAGACTGCACTCATATCCACATCAAAGTACTGCCCAGTGAGGAGGTTAGAGTCTATGTCAACCGCAAGGGGTATCTCTCCATCAACTGCCAGGTCATGTGAAATGCTCAGGGCATTATCATGAATGTGTGTGCTGGCAATCCTGGCAATCCTGGCAGTTATCATGACTCCCATATCTGGCATGCATCATAGCTGTACCAGATGTTTGCCAGGGGGGACATCCCACATGACCATCTACTGGGGGATGCTGACTACACACTGGAACTGTGGATGATGATACCCATCAGAAATGCACATGCACTTACCAAAGAATGCCATAATGAGGCACATGCACAAAGTAGGAACATCATAGAGCATGTGTTTTGGTTGCTGAAGCCATGGTTTCGGTGCCTCACTATATCTGGTGCAGCCCTTCAGTACTGTCAGCTACATGTGCACAGATGTTGACAGTATGTGCCATGCTACATGATATGATCCTGCAGAAGCATCTGTGCAAGGATCATCACATGAAAGGGACACACAGCCCCACACAGTGCCTAGGTCCCCACAGCCACACCCACAGGGGGACTTGGAGGACGAACCCCCTGTGGATGTCCCTGTAGGCAGATATAGGTGTGCCAAGTATGCCCTGGCCTTGGCCAAGAGGCAAAGCATAGCACAAGCACTGACAACCTAGGGTCCTAGGGACTGACACCTTACTCCCACTCGCATACATAGTAAAAGGATGCTAGCCACACCACACAACCTGTACCTAATCATGTATTGGCTGTGTACTGCGAGCATCAGACAGCATCAACCCTGAAACATAGGTCTCTCAACCACTGCGTTCACAAGGTAAGTCACTCTGCTATACAACAAATGTATAGGGTACTAGACTGTGGTAGCATATGTATTGACCTGCTGCATGTATGCAAGGGAATAGAGTGGGCTATTAGGCAACTTGCAGAGATCTAACAGCCAGTTGGGATAACAGGTACTCTGTACAATACTGAGTGCCCCATAATATTCATTAGGCCACATGGCTGGAAACCTCACTGCATTTTGCAAGGGAAATACCAAACAGTGGGGTCAGAGGACAGATGCATGACCGTCAATGCCAGAGTCCCCTAACCCCAACACATCCTTATTCCCATCCAACTGAAGTAACATTGTATGCTTGCAAGGATATATAAGCTGACCACACAATTCCAGGGCTGTGACAGACAACCTAACCACATATTTTACCCACAAAATGCAGCGGTCGGTGTATGTCTGTATGCTGTTGAAAGGGTGAGGAATTAAACCTCTGTCACTCTCTGGTAGCTGGTGTAGCTCACTGGGCTAAGGACATTAGCATGGGTGAGGGTGTTGGTACAAAGCTGGCAGCATCTACAACTTTTGCATGTGAGTTACTTGTATGATAGGAGTCCTAGAGACTGTCTTTACACCACAATCTGTGACTGTAATACAGCTGGACAAAGCCAGAGAAAAAATTGGGAGGTGACAGAGGGCCAAACCTACAGACAGATTTCATACATGGTCTGAGTAATCTAGAAGGTGGCTAGTATAACAACAGGCTGCAACAGGTCAGATTAGCTGCAGGATGTAAAGGCCATCACTTAAATGTCTCAGTAGTTACAACAGTTCAGTGCCTGCATTTTACAGTATAGTACCGGACAACCACAACTGTATGAGGAATAGAGCAGATATATGGGGCGATAGGACAGACATTCTGCAAAAACATGTATAGGGAGAGGAATGCAAACTATCACCCTGTATTTGGTGTTACAGCATGTACACCATCACATCAAACCTCTCAGCCTGTTACAGCAACAAATCTGGCCAAAGTCATTAATATAAGTGGGACAAAGGCTCACAAATAGAGACAAACATTAAATACTGCACTTACAAATGTAAAGACTTCATAGAATAACAGGTCTTGCATTACCATGAATCTCCTGGAGTGTTTGCAGTCTGAATCTCAAATATCTGTCATTATTTCCTAACATCATTCTTTAATGTTTTGCCACTAATGTGCAAGAAAACCACAATGTTATATAACACACACCAAAGATATGAGGCAAATATCTGGACTTTCTGTGCAAATCTGTACAGCTGTTAGATATGAGTCACATATTACATTCAGCAAACAGCCTGGGAATGCCTTGGACAAAATATCAGGGAGGTGCTGGAGTGTGGAAACAGGTGCAGCAACCAATGGTCTGCAGCAGACAAAATCCCGGACTGGAGTACAGGTAGGTCTGGCTTGGAGTCACCTTGTAACTACCGACAGTCAAAATGGGCATGCTCCTACACTTAGCTAACTTGAGGCCATGTCTCTTGCCTCTTTCACTCAAAAAACAACTATGTGGAAATATGTCTGTGCATACAGACAGTTATGTATGTCTCCCCCTATCCCTCTCACACATGATTACCCTAGCTATAAGTATGTGGCACATAAATATATATATATATATATGGATCTAGGACTGTTGAACGAAAGTTCAACAGTCCGAATCCATTATCACAGAACACACTTTAACAAAAGCGTTTTCACCGAAAAAGCGCTTTCGTTAAAGTGTGTTCAAAAAAAAAAAAACTTACATTTACGTTTTTACAAGAGTACAAGCCCCCCTTCACCCCCACACCCTCCTACTTTTATATTCTCACTCTAAATTTTCCCTTATCCCCACTGTAGTGCGATCTCTGCAACAGTCATACTTACGCGAAAGTGCTTCTTAGGTGAAAAGCACTTTCGCATAAGTATTCCCAGCTGTTTCACATTTGGTGAAATGGCCACTCAAGCATTGATCCTAGACCCATATATATATATATATATATATATATATATATATATATATATATATATATATAAATATATGTTGATATGAATATATATGTGTGTGTGTGTGTGTGTGTGTGTGTGTGTGTGTGTGTGTGTGTGTGTGTATATATATATATATATATATATATATATATATATATATATATATATAGTCATGTCATAGGAAAAATAAACTTTCAAAATGATCAATACATGGTAGGTTCAGGTTAAGGCATTGCAGCAAGGAGACAAAAACGTGCTAATACAGAGTTTGTCTAACTAAAATCAGGAAGTGCAGATATTTTTATATATTTTATAATAAGACATTGCCTACCAAGCTGACGTAACAGATCACAAGTTTTAACATCATCATTACATAGCAGCTGTTTGTCCATGATTTTTATGCTTTTATGAAAAGCTTCCTAAGAAAAACAATGTGGCCTTGGTGACCACCAGTTTGATACAGCTTCCCACTATGTTATGTTACCATTCAAAGTACTATAGCTAATTCCAGCACAAAGCAAGTACAGATTCTTCAAGCAGTCTTTTGTTTCATGTATCTCTTCTTTTCAGCAGCTGTGCATGTTCTCATAACACGAACAGAGCTGATTGTTCATATTCAATCATATTATAGAAAACAGTATTGTTCTATTCATACATTTTCCTGCTTCTCAGTACATTTCCAAAAGGCATAAACATGAATTTTGCTGTGCTAGCAAATACTAGGTCAGGGTCCATCTTGCAGTTTCAGAAAGCATACTGTGGTTTGAAAAATCATCTTATAATTTCATACAGAATTAAGCTTGTACATAAAATAGAATGAAAATGTGTAAACCCTTTTAGCTTCTAATAAGCATTAGACATATATAAAAATGAATATTTTTTCGGACATTTCCCCCCTGTTAATACTTTTTATTCTATTTTTAAAAGCATAAACAGTTTGTTTCTTCTCCTAACCTCTTCCATTCCAGATTTGCAGTTAAGAGAGTCATTTAGTTTAGACTTATGAAAGCATTTCAGTTTTCAACAACTCTTCAATTTCAGTACTTTGATACAAAGTCTCAGAAACTGATATGTCTATAAAATCTTTGATCAACTTTTTCATACAGGGGAATACCACAACAAATGCATGCTCCTAATAGAAGTAATCCCACACAAATGGCAATCAGGATGTTCATTAGGATGGAACACCACCCCCCAAACAAATTCTGGAAAAAGTCCATCAGAGGGTTTGGGCCTGGTTTGGTCATGGTCGACACTTGCTGGATCACCTCAAGATGGTCGTTTATCTCATGCTGGTTTTCAGGAATATACGAACAGCATTCTCTTTTGATTAAAGTGCACGTACCACCTCTCGCCACTAGGGTGAAGTCAAGAGCCATGCGGTTCATAGGTTCATAGGTTCATACTAGGCTATCTGCCCTAGGGCATTTATAAGCCTAGCCAGAGTATGTTTGGCTTTCGCCACCCATTTTAAATTAATTTTGCTATGCCCTTTTTCGAGGTTAGTATACTGTGCCTCTGTCTAACAGTGACACAGAAGTGATACCCAAGGTAAACCTACAATCTCCAATTCACTCATCAAGATTCCTCTTGAAGAGAGTCAATGAGGGACTCTGCCTAACCTGGACTGGGATTTTATTCATGAGTGAAGGGAGCCTCTGGGTTATGAATCTGTCCCTCCAGCATGTCCTATTTATTTCAGTGCTGAGGTTCAAGTCTCTCGAGCGTGCAGCTCAATGGGATTTGGATTTTTTGAGGTGCAGCATGTCCCTTAATTCTGGGTTGGACATGGCTTTATACGTCAGGCACAGATCGCCTCTGAGCAGGCGGTATGCCACTGAGTAGAGCTGGAGTTTCTTTAACTAGGCAGCATATGGCATCTGTTTGAGCCCTTTGATCCTCTTGGTGAGGTACTTTTGGGGTCTTTCCAGTTGCTGCAGGTGTTTGGTAAGGTACATCCCAAAAGGGGCATTGTACTCGATTATGGGCCTGATGAGGGATGAGTAAAGAGGGACGATGACCTCCCCTAATCTAGATGTGAATCCCTTCATGATTAGGTGGGCTATATAAAATGTTTTTCTAACCACTTTGGCCATGTGGTTGTCAAATGAGAGATTGCTATGAACTTGGGTCCACAGGTCCCTAATTACTTCTTCTGTACTTAATGGATTACCACCTATGTGGTAATTTGTGGGCACTTTGTTTTTGCCAAAGGGGATGACTATACACTTTTTGGGGTTTAGCTTGAGGCCATGGCTCTGGCACCAGTTGTCTGTTTCTATGAGGTCCTTTTGGAGGATGCTTGTGTCAGCTGGAGAGTCAATTATGGTGCCCAGCTTGCAGTCATCTGCGAACTTGGTCAGCCACAGTCCTTCTGTGTTGGCCTGTACCTCTGAGAAATATATACCGAACAAGAGAGGTCCCAGGACTGAGCCTTGTGGGATGCCACTTGTAACTGGTTTGGAGTCTGACATGGCTCCAGCAATTCTAACCATGTGGGTTCTGTCCTTGAGCCAGTTTGCAACCCATCTAGTGACACAGGGGTTTATATTTAAGCTGGTGAGCTTATCTATAATGCCCGAGTGGGGTATTGTATCGAAGGCTTTTGCAAGGTCCAGGTAGGCTGTGTGGACCACCTTCCCTTCGTCAATGGCCTTGGTGACTGTTTCAAAGAAGTTGACCAGGTTTAAGAGGCAGGATCTGCCCTTAACAAAACCGAACTGGGTAGGATCCAGTGTCTGTAGGTCCCCAATATCTTTATTTATGAGGTCCATGATGATCCTTTCCATAGCTTTGCAGACCAAGCTAGTCAGGCTTATGGGGCAATAGTTTCCAGGGTCCGTTGAGACACCACCTTTGTGGAGAGGGACCACTGTTGCTGTACGCCACTCTTTGGGTACGTTTTGAAGCACCACAGTTCTCATAGCATTTAGTTCATCAGTCACTAATTCGAGAGCAGAAAAAGTTGCATTGCTCATAACTTTGAGAAGTTTGGACAGTTTTCTCAGCTCCCAAATCAATTTCACTGCGCCATATGCAGGGGCTATGCCTGCCCATGATATAATGGTGTCACTTAAGTCCATATGTGTCAGTTTATCTTTGTTTTTCATGGAGTTATGGTTTCTCCACCCTGCTTCGATTCATCCCACTGCATTCTTGGGTCTCTTGATTGGACTTCTAGGTTTACTGCTGACCTCTCTGACGTTTCGAATTTTCCCCTGAGGCAAAGCTGCTGTGTGTCATATGGCCGGAACCAGGTAACCCAAAAAACAACTGCTGGACCAATTCTCAGGTAGCCATTTGTATGCCTTTGTCCCACAAACAAAATAACAATTCTCTACTTTAGTATTGATATATTCTCACCCTGCATGATACATTTTCTTGTCAATAATAGAAAGTTGCTTCAAAAGAACAGGATTATGCTGTATTTCACTAACAGTTCTCTTCATTTTCTCAAAGTATGAGTCATAGTTTGTATCACAGATAGTTTCTGTCTTATTAGCCTTAATATAACATTTATAAGAAACAGTCACATTGCAATTGCTCCAACCCACCTGAATAGTGTCATTTTTATAAAAACATACAATCCCTTTTTGTGTAACAGGTAGGTACAATGCTATTTTGTCTTGTGATTTCACAGGTGTAGTATCAAAAATCAAGTTTTCCCAAGTCTCATTGACCCCTAGGGGGACAGCAGTCATTAATAATCCTTCGTATGCTGTTGGTATAGCTGTGCAAATCCAGCAGTTTGAAACATTAAAAGTCCCAGCATACTCATATTTGATTGCTTGGTAAGTGTTAAAGTTTGGATGCCAGTCTATGAGTAATACATCACGTTTGTTCAGTTCAACTCGTGTGGCTGGAAAAAGGAAAGGCCACCGCAAAAAGATCATTGTTATCAGTATAGCTAACAGGATGATCATGCAATTTTTCTGAGGTTGTTCTGCATCCCTGTTTACTCTATACCTGGTCAATTTGTTCTCGTTGTACAATAGTAGCAAGGTTTTTGTCCAGTTCAAAGTTCTTAACCATTTTACAGTGTGTCAGATGAATCCAGGACGCTCGCTCTGCGATCTTGACTCCAGTGGGTGTTGACAGTAGCACTTGGTACGGTCCTTCCCACTTTGGAGAACTCAGATTCTTTTTCTTCATGACCTTCACCCAGACCCACGTGCCTGGGACTACTGCTGCTTCTGATGGTCTGGCTTGTTCTTTATCTGAAACAGAATTTAACTGCAGAAGTTTGTTATTCAAAAATCGCCTCATATACTCTGCAAGTGAACTGTCAGCCTCCTGGTCTGCAGGCATGAGAGGTTTCCCCCTGAGGTGTATAATATGCCCTCCCAAACAGAATTTCAAAAGGAGTTAACCCTTTTACATTTGGAACAGTTCTCATACTCAACAGTGCCAGAGGCAGACAGTGCACCCAGTTCTTTTGTGTCTCACTAATCAATTTCTTAAGCTTATTTTTCAGAACTCCATTATGCCTCTCTACTAATCCTGCAGATTGGGGGTGGTATGCACAATGGTTTTTCAGAGAAATCCTGAAATAATGGCTCAATTGTTGTATAGTTTGATTTACAAAGTGTGTGCCATTGTCACTATAAATCTTTTCCGGTATGCCAAATCTAGGAATCATTTCTTTAATGAGGGCTTTTGCAACAGTAGCTGCATCTGGATTTTTAACCGGAAAAGCTTCCACCCATTTGGAAAACATATCTATAATGACAAGACAGTACTTTTTATTTTCACATTTGTTTAGCTCTATAAAATCCTTACAGATAGTATGGAATGGATACGGTGGTGTAGGGAAACTCCCTTGCTTAGGCTTCAGTGCCCCGTGCATGATGCTTGTTACAAACATGGCATGCTGCACAAAAAGATTTTGTGTAGTTTGTAAATCCATACGTTGTAAACACTTGATTCACTAACTGTACCATCCCTCCTGTTGAGACATGGCACTGCCCATGGCTCAACAAAGCTGCATATCTAAACAAGTTAGATGGTAAAATTGGTTTCCTTTCTTTGGAGATGTACAGCCCTTTCTCAAGAATTGCTCCTCGTTTTATCCATTTTTGTTTTTCTACATTTGTAGTAAGTGTCTGCATTGTTTTTAACATTTCTAAATCTAAAATCTCAGATGGTTGTAATTCATCACTCAAAAGGAATACTTCTGAAGCTGAAGCTGCTTGCTTTACCTTTTGAAATCCTATCCTGTTGTTTGGTGTGAGCTATGCATTTGCAAACAGCTACTTTCTGAGGTAACTGAATAGATTCTAACAAATCTAAAATAAATTGCGCATGATTAATTGGTTTACCAGTAGATGTTATCATTCCTCTATTTTTCCACTGCTGCGCAAAAACATGTACAGTAGAAAAAGCGTACTGGCTGTCAGTAAAAATGTTCACATGTTTATCCTTTGCCAAGGTACATGCCCTTGTTAAAGCAATCAATTCTGCTGCTTGTGCAGATAAGTTGTGTGGTAAAGACTTTGCTTCTAAAATCTCAGTATCAGAAACTACTGCATACCCCACTAGATTCTGTCCTGTAGGACCCCTCCTACACGAGCCATCCACATAGTATGTCACCTTGGCATCATCCAAGGGAACATCCGTGAGATCTTTTCTAGGCAGTGTCTTTTGCTCAATCTCCTGCAGGCAGCAGTGTGGTTTGCCATCTGCAGGGGTTGGGAGCAAGGTTGACGGATGCAAAGTTGTGCATCGTTCAATTGTCATATGAGGTTGGCTCAACAGTATAGTCATACAGGAAAGATGTCTAGCAGAAGAAAGATATGCTACTTTTTCTTGCAGTAAAATAATCGCGACTGCATGAGGCACTCTCAATGTGAGAGGGTGGAATAACACTACTGAGGCTGAAGCCTGCACTGCCATTGCAGCTGCGACTACTGCTTGTACACAGTGGGGCAAGGATCACGCCACTGGGACTAGCTGTGATGAATAGTAAGCTATGGGGTGTTGTTTGTCCCCATGTTGCTGTCTTAACACTGATGTCATATAATCCTGCTTACAATCTACAGTTTGGAAAAATCGTTTATGATAGTTCGGTAATCCTAAAACTAATGAGGATGCTATCAGTTGTTTCAATTTGCAGAAAGCTGATTCTGCTTCTGGTGTCCGTTGTAATAAATCTTGTGCTGCCATAGGCTTCTTGAATATCAAGTTGGTCAGTGGAGCAGATTCCAAGGCATAGTTTGGAATCCAACTCCGACAAAAATTAGTCGTACCTAGGAAGGACATCATTTCCTTCTTGGTAGTTGGTTTGGGTGCTTGTAATATTGCTGTTTTTCTGTCTTCATCTAATATTCTGCCTTCTTTGGATATTACATATCCCAGGTATTTAACCTGCTTTTTCCAAAGTTGCAGTTTGTTCTTGTTTACTTTGTGTCCTTGAGTAGCTAGAAATTGTAGTAATGCTATAGTATCTTCTCTGCATTCTTGCTGGGTGGGGGCTGCTAGCAGAATGTCGTCTACATAAAGTAAAATCTGGCTGCCTTTCGGTGGGATAAATCCCGCCAGGTTTTTTGCCATTTCCTGTGTAAAAATTGTTGGACTCTCACAATATTCCTGTGGTAGTCGCGTGTATGGATACCTTTTCCCCCTGAAATATAAATGCAAACCAATGTTGGCTGTCAGGGTGTATTGGTATTGAGAAAAACGCATTGCTAATATCTACCACAGAAAAATACTTCTGTTGATGTTTCAAATCATTTAATACAGTGTGTGGATCTGGCACTGTAGGTGCTCTAGGTATAACTGCGTCATTTACAGCTTGTAAATCTTGGACCATACCCCATTCTCCATTTGCTTTCCTAGCAGGAAATAAGGGTGTATTACATGGTGAATCGGGAGATTCTATCAATACTCCTTCCTTAAGTAAGGTTGCTATTATAGGTTTGATTCCTACTTCTGCATCCTTTCTTAAGGGATACTGTCTCTTTTGAGGTCTAAATGCTGACTTTGGTGTGATAGTGACTGGTCCTGCTGTGTGAATAAGTCCTACATCTGATTTCCCTGTTGACCAGAGAGTCTCTGGTATGTCTCATAAGGCTTTTTCCTCTTCCTCCAGTAAGAGTGCTACTCAGCTGTCCTCACTTGCCTGCAAGTGCACAGCTGGGTGTGTCTGTGTTATCCAATTCAACTTCTGCTTTTGTACTCCCTGTTCTGAAAGTTCTAATTCTGTCTGTTTTTCCCACCTTGTGACTTTTTCTCCTAAGTCTGCCCACTTCACATTCTTATCTTTAGTTAAACTAACATGTGGTAATCGATTAGATTTGTAAAGGGCTAGGAATTCCTGGGGCAATGAATAGCTAACTACACTGTTTCCTTCTGTGTCCCAGTACAGATTACGTAATACTAATCTGTTAGCATGGTTTCTAAACAGTTCTTGCTCATATTCTTTATCAGGTCCTAGTTTGCTACAGTAATATAGAGTGCAATGCAACAAATGCTGTTTATCAGCGTCAAGGGAGGGGGATTTACTGATGGCTACATTCATCAGTTCTTCGGTTACTGCCCCTGGACCAGTCGTAACCAAGTCCTGGCTGTACCAATAAAATGTTTCACCTTCCGGTTGCACCACAAAAGTATCTATTTGTCACTGTGCTTCCATACCCTGCATGGTTGGAACTACTGCTATGCCAAATATCTGCATAAGGTCTCTACCCAAAAGATGTACTGGGCATTTTGCAGAAACAACAATTTTGCTTTTCTGGGTCATCCCTGAAACAGGGTCAGTTATTGCTATGTTGTGGGAGAGTGGATCCAGATACAGCTGTCCATTAGCTGCTTTCATTAATATGTAATCAAGTGATTCTGAATTTTCTGGTAGTTTGGAAGGATGTATCAGGGTCCGTGAAGCCCCTGAGTCACACAGGAATTTAACTTCCCTCCCCTCTACCAGAAGTGTAACTTCCAGTTTTGTGTCTGCTAAGCAGAGCTCTAGGCTCAATAATGCTAAATCCAAGATTTTATTTTCTTCATTATCTGTGATTTCATGCACATCCTCTATTTCTTCTATCACATTCTCTACTCCTTCTATCACATTTGCATTTGTCTTTTCTTGATTATTCCCTTCTAGTGATTCTTGACTATCATATAGTCAGTCCTCACTCTCCTTGTCTTCCGTGGTTACCTTTTTATTTTGCCTGCAATCCCTTGCTAAATGTCCCTTTTTTCCGCATTTAAAACATTCACCCCTTTTCTTTCTCTCTTCAAACTCCTCTTATCGCTTCTCAGATTGTTTGTTTCCCTGGGCATTTTTCTTACCCTTCTTCCCGGTCTGTACTACAAAGACTTCTGATCCATCTTCTACTGCAAATACTTGAGTTTTCTTTTTCTTTTTGCTATCAAAATGCCTTTCGGCATGTTTTGCATATTCAAGTAATGACTGTAATCTACTCGTACGATGATCTACCATGTGCTTTGTAATAAAGCTGCTAATGGGTGCAATACTGCCTTTCAAAAATGCATTCTTTAATTGCAGCTCATATGGGGAATCACGTGTTTGGTCTTCAGGTACCTGCATTCCACAATGGTTATTAAAACACTCTAATAATCTGGCATAATATCCATCAACAGTTTCACCTTCTTGTTGGATGCATTGATTAATGCAAGTCCAGTCAGCCCTAGGCTTCCATTTCTCAGAGATTCGGTCTGTCAGACCATTCACTCTGTTATCCAGTTCTGCGTTACTACGTGGGAGTGGCCTATGTTCTGCATCATGGGGATTCCAGTTGCCACTGATCATGTGCCAATCTGGACCTATGATTTGTCTGACTACTTTCTCTACTTCCTCTCCATTTAAATGGTAACTTAACCTCATGCCCTGTAAGTCTTCCAAGAATTTTCTAAAATTAACTTTCAGATGGGGAATTCCCTCTGTGGCCTTCCGGATGTCTTCTGGTGTCCACGGTCTATATACTAGAAGAGTTGGGTCCTGTCCTGCCTGTCCTGTCTGTGGATTTGGTACTTCTACGAGTGGACATATTTCTTCTTCACTCATAGCTTGTGAATTTTTATTTATTTCATACAATTCAATATCCCCTCTTAAGTTGCGTGTTCGAGACCTAGTCTCGACAGGATCTCTGACAAATGGTTTTGATTTCGTAGGGACAGTTGGATATAGCGGAGGTGGATCAGCTTGTCCACTCACTTCATATTCTGGTAGGGGAAGGGGAGGGGGTGGAGGGGCCGATGCTATTACAAAGTTATTGTCTTCTTTATCTAAAAACATTGCTTTTGAATTTTTATTCTTTTGGTTCCTGCGGTTTGCTTCCTCAAGCCACCTGTGTGCCTGAGGAACTCCCAATTGACGTTGCTTTTTTACCTGACCTTTTGCCTCTGTTTTAAGTTGTTTGACAAGTTTGATAAGTGAAGGTTTATCTAATTTGCCATCAAATTTGTATTTATTAACCCATTTTGTATAATACCTAACGTTATCGGCACGCTGTAACTGCATATATTTCGCGTCTTCGGTTAAAGGCGGATCTCGGGAACTTTTTGTGCACTTATTTCCCATGTTGTCTTAACTTAGTTAGAAATTGTTATGTAACCCTTTTTATCACGCGGTACCATGATTTTCTCTTTTTCGCAGTTTATCTAGAATAACTGCCTACCTATCCTGTTTCCCTGATCTATGACAAGACAGCAATCTTTTTTGTCCCTGATTTATATAAAATCTCCCTGACAAAAACAAATACTGTAAAAAGTCCCTGATCTGAAACAAAGAAAAGGTAAATTCCTCCTTACCTGAGCCTCCATGATTGATTGTCTCACCGGAACTGTTGACTCGTCCTCCAATCGCAGATCAGAAACAGTGGCTGGCCTCTTTTGAACGACAATTCAGTCGGAGGTCTTTCAGAGCAGAAGAACCGATGTGGCCTCTTCCCCATATGGTTTCATGCCACCGGGCCCATCTGACCTGAGCTAGAGCGAGAGTTTTCCGGTCCGAAGGACCAATCTGTCACAGGAAAAATAAACTTTAAAAATGATCAATACATGGTAGGTTCAGGTTAAGGCACTTTAATCTTGCAGCAAGGAGACAAAAACATGTTAAGACAGAGTTTGTCTAAATAAAATCAGGAAGTGCAGATATTTTTATACATTTCCTAATAAGACATTGCCTACCAAATTGACGTAACAGATGACAAGTTTTAACATCATCATTACATAGCAGCTGTTTGTCCATGATTTTCTGCTTGCACTATCAATTTGATGAAAAACTTCCTAAGAAAAACAACGTGGCCTTGGTGACCACCGGTTTGATACAGCCTCCCACTAT
This sequence comes from Protopterus annectens, assembly GCF_019279795.1. Lineage (NCBI taxonomy): Eukaryota > Metazoa > Chordata > Ceratodontiformes > Protopteridae > Protopterus > Protopterus annectens. The sequence continues at coordinate 869,555,097 of NC_056745.1, read as the reverse complement.
GTTATGTTACCATTCAAGGTACTATAGCTAATTCCAGCACAAAGCAAGTACAGATTCTTCAAGCAGTCTTTTGTTTCATGTATCTCTTCTTTTCCACAGCTGTGCATGTTCTCATAAAATGAACAGAGCTGATTGTTCATATTCAGTCATATTATAGAAAACAGTATTGTTCTATTCATACATTTTCCTGACCTAGCAGATAATCACCTGCTTCTCAGTACATTTCCAAAAGGCATAAACATGAATTTTGCTGTCCTAGCAAATACTAGGTCAGGGTGCATCTTGCAGTTTCAGAAAGCATACTGTGGTTTGAAAAATCATCTTATAATTTCATACAGAATTAAGCTTGTATATAAAATAGAATGAAAATGTGTTAACCCTTTTAGCTTCTAATAAGCATTAGACATATATAAAAATGAATATTTTTTCCTGACAATTTATTTATTTATTTATTTATTTATTTATTTATTTTATTTATTTAACATTTGTTGACTGGGTTAGTCCGACTGGATACATGTCCATTTTCAGTGGTGGCCTGGGGAGAAAAGCTCCAAACATACATACAGATAAAGACAAGCAAGTTACAGTATACGCCCAAACATATTGTATTAACATTCAAGTTGCAGTCTCGCATTTCAAGCTTATGAAAAATACAGTTTATATACAGAAATATATACAGATATGTTACAGTTTCTCTTATCAAACCTATAGGTGCAGCTTATATACAGAGTATCTCAAAGATATTACAGTTTCTCTTGTGAAACCTTTTAGTGTAAGAGGTTAGCTGTTATGAATAAGAAATTGCAGGGATATGGAAGGAGTTGAGGCTTTAGTCAGGGTTAGAGCAAGGACATAACCAGTGAGTTTTAAAATACTTGGTTAGATTTTTTTTTAACTGATTAAGGGAGGGGTTCAGAGTAAGGTCAGATGGGAGCAAATTTCAGTTTTTGCCCACTGAATTTGCAAACAAAAATTCTCCAGATAGGTTTATAGCTTTAACAGATTGAACCAAACGTTTTGTAGTGGAATGAAGAGGCCTAGCGTTTTTGTAAGGATGGATAATGTTTTTAAGAGAGGGTGTTTTTTCTGGATGGTTAATAACCTTGAATGCTACAGTAAGTTGATTAAATTGAAATAGCCTGGGTAGTTCTAGCCAACCTAAGAGGTTTAGGTTTTGACAATGGTGTGTCCTGTAGGGAGTTCCTGTGGCAAACCTGGCAATTTGATTGTAGCAGCTAGAGAGTTTGCTGAGATCAGTTTTATTCAAGTTAGTGAGTATTGGTGAGGCATAGAATAGAGTTGAAAGAAGATGGGTACAGACAATGGCAGTCCTAGCTAGAGGGGTGAGAAAAGGTTTGTTTTTGTATAGGGAGCCAAGTTTTTTATTAATGCTTTTAAAAGTTTGGTTTACATGCATATCACATTTGAGGTTGTTGTCTATTATAACACCCAGGAGTTTGGTATACATATCTGGTGATGGGTCTATATTAGAACATCGAATATTTAACAGTTCGAATCACTAAAGGTCGATCTTTAGTGATCAAACTGGTGAAACATCGACTGTTCAGAAAAAAAAATAAAAACAACAAAAAAAATTTAACGGTATAGGCAGGGGGGCTCCCCACACAGCCCCCACTACTTAAATATACCAACACCGAGACTGCACTACATTGAAGTAAATGGAAATCTCCCCTTACTGAGATTTCCATTTACTTGTTTGATGTTCTGCAGTTTTGCTATTCTCGTGTCAACAATGTTAGATTCGACACTGTCGGCTTTCAAGAATTTAATATTCTCTGGTGAGATTATGTTCCCATTGTTAGATATTATAGTAAAAGTTGAGAGGATTTGCGAGTAGGGGAGAAGAGCAATAGCTTTGTTTTATTAGGGTATAATATCAGCTGTTGATTAGAGATCCAGTTTTCCACTGTATTAAAGGTTTTTTTCGGTTAAACTAAGGAGATCTGTAGGGGTAGAGGCTGAGCAGATCAGGGTAGAGTCATCGGCATATTGTATACAGGTTGCATCTGGGATTATAGTGTAGAGATCATTGATAAAGACGGAGAAAAGAAGGGGACCTAATATGGAGCCTTGAGGGACACCAAGGGTAATGGGAAAAGGGTGGCAAGTTTGTCCTGCCAAAGGACAGCTACTGTCTTCCACTAAGATAAGATTGAAACCATTGTATAGCATCGTTGTTTAGGGATATTTTATTTAGGGTAAGTAAGAGTAGCTGGTGGTTAACCATGTCAAAGGCCTTGGAAAGATAGAGAAACAGGGCAGAAGATAGTTTATTGTCGTTACGGTTGGTATTTATGACATTTGAAAAGAAGAGGAGGGCTGAGGTGGTACTGTGCTATGGTTTAAATCCATGCTGGGAGTTGGCCAGAAAATCATTTTGAATAAGGTAGTGTAAGAGTTGTTTATGGATACACTTTTCCATAATTTTAGCCAGAGGGGAAAGGATATATATATATGTGTGTGTGTGTGGGGGGGGGGGGGTTGCAGGAATGCCCCCAAGTAGACGCAGAATGCTGGGGTTATCTGACCAACACATCACAACAGTTGACAGATGGTAACAGATCAAGACTGTAGAAGGACAGAATCCACACACCCACAGAACCCTGTGCCTGCGGGATGTCACCCTGTAGACAGACAATGGTGAGCAGGTGGTGTAATGTGCAATGGTTGTAATGCAAGTCTTGGACAAGCCATATTGTCCATGTCCAATTTTCCACCTACCAAAGTGCAACCAGCCAGACATGACCATACTGGGAACTGTACACACATAGCAGGGGTATTAACAGGTACCCCACTGCTATGACACTAGAGACAATAACAGCAGCATGCTGGAGCACTTTGCAGGCCACACATGCTGTGTAATACAAGGTCACTTTGCATAGGCCACAAGTGCTGTGGCTGCATCCACAAATACAACAAACATAACCTGTGGTGCATGTAATAAGTACTGTGAGCTATAGTGTGTACAAATACTTAGATAGGGGTTCTAATCCCGCAATAGGTAACTCTCTATATGTCTCTGTGTGCATACAGATGTATCCCCTACAGCAGTTACGACATGCCCATCTGGCCTATGTCTGTACAATGGTGATGCATTTTATGGCCCTGTGACTAGCTGCTTTCCTCAACAGAGGCCTCTTTTACAAAGCCTGATGATGTCATTTACCTTAACAGCACTGGTTAACAATCTGCTTTCAAGTAATATATGTGGTGCATGTGATAAATACTGCAAGCTATGGTATGTACTAGCTAGATAGGTAGGGGTTCTAATCTCACAACAGCCAATTCTCTGGGTGTGTCTGTGTATAAATATCACATCTTGCAGCAATACAGATAAGCCTATCTCTGAGCAATGGTTATACATTTTAAGGCACTTTGACTACCTGAAGGCCTTTACATTGGCCTCCTTTACAAAGCCTGCTGATGTCATCCACCTTAACAGCAATGGCTGACAGTCTACTTTCTCCATGGCACATGCAATAAGTGCTACAATCTGTAGGGTATACTACTAGATAGATAGGGGTTCTACTTTCACATCAACTAAGTGTGTGTGTGTGTGTGTGTGTGTGTGTGTGTGTGTGTGTGTGTGTGTGTGTGTGTGTGTGTGTGTGTGTGTGTGTGTGTGTGTGTGTGTGTGTGTGTGTGTGTGCGTGTGCGCATGTATATGCATGTATCCATCTGCAGCACTATGGACAAGCCCATATGACCAATCCCTGTGCAAGGGTTATGCATTTTATGGGCCCAAGACTAGCTGCTGACCTCTAAATTCCCTCCCCCTACAAGGCTTGCTGATGTCATCCACCTTAAGAGTACTAGCTGACAATGCAAAATCAGATAAACTCCATAGCACATGTGATAACTACTGCAAGCTATAGTGTGTAATAATAGATAATTAGGGGTTCTAGTCACCTGCCAGACAGCTCTGTGAGTATGCGTGTCCATGTGTGTGGTTACAGGTATCAACAAGTATAATATCACTACGGACATACCCATATGGCTGTTTCTGTGCAATGTTTTTTTCATTTTACAGTCCTGTAACAAGCTCCAGGTCCCATATAGGCATCACTGATGTCTGCCACCATCTAGGTTTGTACAGTCAGAAAAAACAGGTGACATGTATATAGGGTAGCATAACTTCTTACAAAGTATGAAAGCATAATTATGCTGGCTGCCCCCATTGTTGCACACATGACCTTCTACACAAATGCACCTAGGAAGCCATGCAAAATACTGCTGTACCTTGCTGATATCATATTTCTGCTGTACTGTCATGCCATCCTGTGCTGGTATAATGCCACCATGTGTCCATAGAATAACCACTCAAACCCCTGGAACAGACACATATACAGGTCAGTGATAAACCTGTCATTCTGTCACACTACCACCAGTCTAACATCATGCACCTAAGATACACAGGGTTTGCTGTGTAGTCATGACACATGCCAGCACACAGTACCGGTCATGGACCACAACACCTGCAATGGCATAAAAATACTGCACTACACAACTACATTGAAAGTAATATAGTCACTCTGTGCATCAGACACATAATTGCATGTACCTGCATCAATGGCATGGATGGCAGGGACATGGCATAGGTACCATCACATGCACAGGATATTGTGTAGGGTGCCAGGGGCCTAGGCTGTGCCATACAGTTGGCAGCATGTATGTGAGTCAGGAATGGGTTCTGGTCACATGTGCCTTGGAGAGGTGCCATGTGTGTCTGTCGGTGACCTTCATGTGACAGTCATGTTTGAGGGTGTGGATGTACACAGTCAAGCCAGTGCTAGCCCTACACATGTGCATGTTGAACAGTTGTCTCTGGCCATGAACATGGGAACTTGCTCTGCCAGGAGTGGTAGTGGCATCAACAAGAGGGGGCACATTACAGGACCAGATATGTGGACATTCACTATGTGCAGACCCTGCACAACCAATATGACCTGCTCTATCCACCATTCCCTGACAAGTCATACCCCACGGTGTATCAACACACTACATGTGGGGCTATCACCAAGATAGTAGCAATACTGGATATGTCCCTGTGTGTAGTGACAGACTCTGCTGTATGTCTCGACACCTATCAATACAGTCTACTGGGGTGTGTCCCCTATGGGCAAGTTCCTACTAATATGTCATACAGCCACTGTCGGACAAATAGCTGTGTGATATTACAACTATAAGGGGACAGGTCAGCAACAGCAGTGTGCCACAATGACAGACAGCAATGCAAACCTGCTGTAGTATATGTTCCCTGTAGGCATTCCACCTTCACACTACACAGATGCTTGTGAACTGTGAATGTCTGCCTCATGAATATGTTAATTTTGTTTGTGGATGTCTGACAAATGGTCAGCCATTCATTGATGGTTGTTGATGGACACTAGGAATCTGGCTGTCACATGCCAGACCCCTCAGAAAACATGTGTGCTACAATAATATCTGTTAATGTATTCATAGTTTTATGTTGTATGGCCAATATGTATCTCCTGTCACTGAGGTTGGACCTGTGTCCCCTCATTACTTATGACTATGATGGAATCCCTGTTGTAGGGGGTAGACAGGTATGTAAGCCATAACTCTCAACCAAAGAGGGATGAATATCAACAAAAGAGTGACCTAGCCAGGGTACATCAGGGACAGTCAGGGACACCTGTAGAATGCCAGCAATATTATGTGTGGCATTGACAGACGGAGAGGTTGTGAATGACAATACATCATTTGATGTTACAGGCGTGTACACCCTTATGCAGTGTCACTATGTCTAACACAGATTCAACTAGCTTTCCTACAACAGCTGACCATTGTAGGAGGGAGTAACAGGGGCAGATCTGGGATTTGACTCAAAACACTGACAGCTATGAGGCATGCTTGTATCTGTTGGACTGCAGAGTATCACCAACATGTCAATACCATAGACGTATGACAGGCCTACTGTTGTAATACCTATTCCCCATACATCCATCCTATAATTTGCAGCCCATTACATGTGGACATCTATTAAATACCTAGTAGAGTGCAGTACTCCTTTTTTGAAGTATTCCTCAGAAAATAACTTGCAAAACCATTGTCTGTGTGAGCAAAACAATATACAGACCTGTTCCCCATAGGCAGTTGATTTCCTTTTGTTGGTACTGTTCATTAACAGGGTCGATTTTATATATTCAAATGCTTAATTGTTCAAATCACTAAAGATCGAACTTTAGTGATCGAACAATTAAATGTTTGAATATATTAAAAATTAATATTTACAAAAAAAAAGAAAAAGTAAAGGGTGTAAGCAGGGGGCAAGTCCCCCTGCAGCCCCCACACTCTCCGCTACTTAAATATACCAACTCCGAGATCGCACTTCAGTGTGCTACATTGTAGAAATGGAAAATTTCTCATTTCCTACACTGTAGCGTGGTCTTGGAGTTGGTATATTTAAGTAGCAGGGGGTGTAGGGGGGCTTGCCCACTGCTTACACCCTTTTTTTTTTATTATTTTTTTTTTTTATTTTTTAAAATAGTCGAACATTTAAATGTTTGATCACTAAAGTTTGATCTTTAGTGATTCAAACATTTAAGCATTTGAATATATAAAACAGACTCCATTAACAGGCCAATGCACCAATTTGTGCCTCACCCTTGTTAACTGCATCCAAAACAGCTGAGTTGCACTTTCATTAGCCAATGACATGACACCACAGTGCAATATTTAAGGCCTTCATGTAGACCTTGGCCACTTTCTTAGACTTTGAGATAGACATTAGTCAGGTGTGGAGACTACAGCATCAGAGAGTGTAGGTACAAATACTGTCCACTGCTGAGATTTCTGAGGTATGTCCACAGTTTTGCATGATATGTTTGGCCATTGTCCCATTACATTGTGATTGTCTGGCAGTTCAGTGGTAAACATTGTGGGCTGAGGTCAGTAAGGAGAGGGAGACGTGAATGTGAGACATCATACCCATCAGACTATGATGCTGATGCTGTAGCTGCTATTCTTTCAGCTCACTACCTTTGCAACATGTCCTTGCCGCTGGACCTTTGGCCCCCCCAACCCTTTATGTATGGTTGTACTTGGATCCCTTGTTATAGGGAGTTGTGAAGTATGGTAGGTCTGTAGCAGCTAGCTTAGCATACAGCTGTGGATGTTTCAGGCAGCAGCTGCTGCTTCAACCTCGGACACATAGAGGGGAGTGTGATCTCTTTGGAGGACAGCAACCTGTATGTGTAACTGACACAGCAGTGTTAGCTGTGTCATCACAGCAGAGCCAGGGTAAGGGTACCCTTTATAGTCCAGTTGAGGCATGTGCATAAGGTACATCTATTATGCAACAGTGCCAATCACAGAGTAGTAGGCAGCATATAGTTTGGATATAGAAATATGTGCAGTGTGTCCCTACCTACAGGCCTTTGATTTGTAAACATGGATAGCAGTTAATGTAGTAGCAGCAACCTGTGTGGGTTAAAACTGCATGACTCAGTCATTACTTGCTGTGTTCATAAGAATGTAATTGATGTGCAACACAGTGGATTCGAATCCAGGACTGTGGGTGGCAAAATACACCACATGCAAGAAATTTAACAGACTGAGCTATTAGGTCAGTGTTGTAGCAGGTGTATTTGCAAGATATATGTGCATACATACAGTCTGTGACACACGTCTGCATCCATCATTATGTGCATGGCCTTCAAAAGCAGTTGTTGTGCAGTAGGGTCCCAATTGTACACATATACTTTTCCATTGCTGCCTTAACTGGTGTGTTTAAACATTTTGCTGATAAAAGGGAAAAATTATCTGCTATCATACCGCTCAACCTCTTAGACCAAGAAATCTGGACAAAGCAATAAATAAAAGTGGGACAAAGGCCCAAAAATATGGACACTCTTTACATAGTGTTCTTACAAATGTAGAATGTTGATAGAATAACAGGTTTTAAATTAGCATGTGTTTTCTGAAGGGTGTGAAGTATGAAACTCAAATGTCTGTCATGATGTTCTAACCTCAGTCTTTGACGACTTTCCAGAACTTTGCCAGAAAACTATGATTTTTCTGAAAAGCTGGCTAAAATAGGGGGCAAAACTCTGGACATTCTGCTACCATCTGTACAGTTGACAGGTATGCCTGCTATACCAGGCCTCACATGCATCCATTATTATTTATTTGGCTGTGTACTGGTGTAGTGTTTGCATCACAGTCCCCGGTACACACCCATTTTTCCCATTGTATGTACCTGCACTCTGTCAGTGGCAATCAGTGCATTTTGCTGGAAACACCTGCTTTAATTGAGAGCTGAGTGGCTTAGTGGGCTAATGCATTATACTGTAGTTGACAGGGATCTGGATTTGAGATGTGGCAGGTGTGGTTATTTTGCTGATCTGCCTAACACTGTGAGAACAAGGTTTGGGTTCAAGACATGGCAGGGGTGATTATTTTGCTGATCTGCCTAACACTGTGAGAAACACAGAAAACCATTTAAGCACTATTAAGTGGGTTTGAGTGACATGCTGCATCGCAGCACACTGCTTAGCTCCACATAAACCCGCACTAAAAATTATAAAAGAAGAGAAAATGGGGTGATAGGACAGTGGTGAAATGGGGGCAAGCGGGAGAAAACGTATTGAAAGGCAGGTACGGTTGTGCAGGAAAGTTGTAGGAAAGGACCATAGCTTTCCATTTCTTGTACAGCAACAGCTGTGCAGGTTTTACAGAATTTGTACATGAATTTGGAGACTCACACCCCAGAGAGATGTGTGAGGACAACATAAATATGTTAATTAATTCATTTCATAATTAATAAATAAATAATTCACATGTGAAATGAATAGCTATGTATGGGCCAATATTTTCTTTGTGGGACAGTAGTCCGCCTTTTTTTTTTTTTTTTTTAGGAGACAGTGGAATATTGGGGGAAGAATGTAGGGAGGTAAGGTAGGAGATGTTGCATTTGCAGACAAACAACACAGCTGACAGGGGCAGTGTGTAACACATGAGGAGGTAAATACCTTGGATGGGGAGGGTGTTGTGGAATCTGAGGTGCATGTACCTCTAGATGGCAGCAACATGACTGAGATCCCCACCCATTGGCAGCCAGAACTGCTCCTTCACTGTCCTGAAGGTGGCTGTGCTGGAGGCTGGGTGCCGGGGCCAGCAGGAACCACCAGGTTGTCCAGTCTGCCCTCAATCTGGTGAAGGTGATGTTCATAGCTCCTATGAACAATCCTGCCCACCATGGCTGGTAGCTGATCCTGGGTGACAACCACCCCCTCATCCCCCATTCCCAGGGGGGATAGGATCCATCCCCTGAGGTGGAGGGGGAACCACCGGCTTGGGTCTCAGACATGCTGGAACCTGCTGTCATGGCCGGGTGAGAAAGAGAAGGCCAATCACCAGGAACTAGCCTACCCTGACGTGCTGTGATGTTATGAACAAAACCATTGTTAGTAACAGCAGCATGCTAGAACATTGGAAATAACCCCACTACAGTTCAATGCATATTTATGTGAAACACAACAATAAATATCAGAACAATCAGTATATTAACAGTATGCCAGTAACAGTTACAGCATAAGGCTAACAAAATAGGTAATTCAACAGATATGTTAATAGGCAATCATAGTAATGCATAATATTAATAAATACATGCCCCAAAATAAAGTTTATGGAACAACATATGTTAATAGTAAACCATAACCAACATATAACAATAATAAATTTATGAAGATAAGGGATTGGGTGAGAATGAAATACAGTCCATTAACACCATCATGGGCTATATAGTTGACAACAGTAATGCGATCGACTCTACAGGTCTGTCCTTTCTTTATGCATAAATGTGCCCTATAGATGCTGTAGCATGTACCTACCTCTCAAGCTATCTGCATGGGACACTATGGGCCAAGCAGTAACACCTGCAGGTATACGACAGCAAAGAAGACTTACACATCAGGTGGACCTATGTAACTACCATGGTGTACTATGGGCTAATGTACTGTTAGTTTGCAGTTGACATGTAACCACGTCAATGATACATCTGTGACAGAGAGATAGATTATGCAACAGTAATTACATTTCATGATAGTGTGACACTTGAGAGGCATGTTTCATGTTCACAGTAAAGAGAGTACACAACTGACATTCCTTGCTTGGCAGGCATGGGGTTAGAAACCAATAGCAGTGACTGCAGGGAACATGTGCATCACATGTATTCATTGACTGCAGCAATCTTTACAAGACACTTCAGGCATACACCCATACCAAGATTAACACATTTTATTTCTTTTATGCTAATATATTTTATTATTATTTCACATATTTCCTTTATTTTTATGCATTAATAGCACATTGGTGGTAATGATTTTAACAATCTGTAACATCTGAACAAACAATTATTTACACATAATATGAGCTATCTCACCCATTTACCTGCAGTTCCTGTGAAGAGAATGATATCTGTAAGCAATATGTGACTGATACCATTATATTTCTGGCAGATATGTGGACAGAACCGAATAGCAGTGACTGCAGGGGACATGTGCATCATATGTATTAATTGACTGCAGCAACCTTTACAAGATACACAATGCATACAGCCATACCAAGATTACACATTTTATTTCTTTTAAGTTAATATATTTTATTATTGCGCATATTTCTTTTATTTTATGCATTAATAGCACATTCATGGCAATGATTTTAATAGTCTGTGACATCTGAATAAAAAATGATTTACACATAATATAGGCTACTTCACCCATTTACCAGTAGTCCCTGTGGAGAGAATATCTGTCATCATTGCATATCTGATTCAGTAATATTTATTAATACATAGCACTGGATTTGAGCCCTATTCTGTGTGCGGCAAGATGTATTTCATAAACAGCATTTAACAAACTGAGCTACTGAGTCACTGCTGAAATCTGGCTGACTGCTATTTACCTAGAGCTCATGTGGAAACAAAATATGACCTGATACTAGTAATACAGTGTGATAGTACACTGCAGTGACAGTTGAACACTCATGCATGTAATGCAATCATGACAGAGATACTAGGTAAGCTATACATTACTAAATAAAATGCAGGCTTACACAATATATTGTTAATGGGTTGAAATATCAGCTCTAATTCAACAAGTATTGCACAACAGTTTATCACAGATACATTCATGCATTTACTTGAATAGTTTTGAGTTTTTCTTGCATAACAATTGACATTATGCAGCTGTAATTCCACAGTTACTGCACTACAAATGTTTTTTATAAAAATGGTTCATGTTCTACTCTTTCTGTCTTATTTGACTATAGATCGTATAATACAGCTGCACTCATCACTCTCATGGTGCATCTGGCCAGGCACCCTGCGTGCACCTCAGCATTGCTACCTCTCACCTCTGCAGCTGTTGGAGAGAAGCACACCATTATACATACCAGTTTAGCAGACATTCAAGATTAAATATTGGTGAAACACATGTAAACATACTTACACACATGTGGAACATTGCCCGCCCAGAATTCTTGGAAACAGGCATCTAATAGATCCCCTTCCTTCTTTTCAGGTCATCATGGTGCTGACAACACTGCTCAGCTTTGCGAGGGGTACCAGCTGCAGAGGTGAGGTTTCTTGCCAGCTGGTTCCAGGCCTCCACTTTGTACTCTGAGCCCCAGTAACCTCCCTGCATGAGGTGGTCTTCATGGGTTTTCACAAGGAGTCTGACCATGACCCTGAACACCTGAAGGCCCCACCACTGTGCCTGAGAGCACAAGCCCTTTCCAATATCTGCCACTGTATCCTTCAGAGACAGAATTTCAATGGATTATGGTATATTCTCACCTTTTAGGCTTAATATAACCCTTTTTCTTGCCCTTATGCACCATTCGGCAATTTTTAAAAATGCAGCAGAATGGTTGGCACTGTGCAAACCAGTGCAACTCAGCTGAGAAGTGCTTAAACTTGCAATGCTTAACAGTGCTTAGCAGTGTGCAAACCAGCTAAGCACAGCCAAGTGGAGCCAAGCACTGCCAAGCAGTGCCTAAACAGAGATTGTTTAAGCAGTGCTTATCATGGCTTAGCAAGGTTTATCAGAGCTTAGCTAACCCCAGCAGATCATGATTTAAAAATAATTGGCATAATTTGTATTGTGAAAATAATTGCTTAATTTCCCTTCAATGTATTCAAACCCTGCACCTACTGCACATGAGGCCATAACTCTATCCACTTGGCTACATGGATATGTGGAATACTGCTATACTTTTACATATACCTCTGAACCACTATTAAACACTAAGCACCGTGCCATGCAAACCCATTAAGCAATGCTTAAACTTGACCTTTGAATCACAAATTAAATGGATCTGGTTTCTATTTTTAAATGTCTGGCACTTTTCAATTGCTGCTTGCCATGCTGCTCTGCACAAACTTTAAAAAAAAATAAAAAAAATAAAAATTAAATACACTGCTATTATTCACTTGGATAATGCAGGATTGTGTTACTGATCTGCAGACATAGTCACACACTCCCTATGCTTATTCAATAACTCTGTTCCATGGCTGTCCCTCAGCAGCATGCCATCATTAATATGCATGGTATGCTACTGAGAAGGAACTACGTACATGGACATATTAACTTCTATGTAGTCGCTACACTATACCTACATGGAATTTATTAAATCTGGGTGATATATCATTACTGTAGCATTTCACATCCAATTCTAACCTGCAGCTCCTACTAGTTTTGCCACTTGTTATTGTGTGCATGTCCCATATCTTTAGTAGTCCCTGCATCATGCAATTGTAAAATGCATAGACAGGGACCTAAGTTGGAATGATCTGGAGAAAATCAGGCTTAACTAAAGGCATATGTGAGCATTTTTTGTTCATTACTCAATAATCCCACAAAAGGGTGTGCCATTGTCTGCAACATTTCTAAAGTTTCATACCGTTTAGTTGCTTTATTGATGAGTTTTGCCTTCTGGAGAGTCTGACCATGTACAGAGTTTTTTCATTCTCTTAATTTGAGGAAGTTGCATGGTTCTATGCAGATGAAACTGTCAGTATCTGATATTTTTTCCATTGGGCTCATACATAAAGCAAAGTGATATCTAACCTAAGAAATACCTGATTTTTGTTGGGTAATGTTTTTGTAAATTTTAGGTTAATCATGAAGCAATCATAAACTTGTTAAACTTTGTGGTATTCCCAGTGCAGTTTGGATCACAGACCACTTTAGGATGGTGAATACTTTTGAATTTGCAGCCCTAGTGATTTGCCAGTTTGCTTGGACTTCTGTGGGGACCAGGATTTCCCCATCTTATGGTAAAGAGCCCTTGTTACTGCATCTTCAAAAAGGCTTTTTTGAATGTCCATTTGTATATGGCATGTGATAAGTTTGATCTTTATTTATCCATTGTGTACATACTACTGCTAAGAGAGGTCACTATGGCAGAGGCATTTTGTATCACTGTTATGCTGATCCTACTTAGGTATAACTTTTTTTTCCTTTCCTTTCCTTTCCTTTCATTTCCTTTCCATTTCTCAGGAAAGTATCCAAGTCATCATAACCCAGTTCTTCAAAGAAAGAGGTGATACTGTTGCCAGCTTCTATATATCCATATTCAACATCCCCTCTCTGACCTCCTGTCATAGGTACAAGTGACTGTAGTGTTGAATCTGTGCCTGGTTATTACGCATGTAAACTTCCTGATAGTAAAAAAGCTGCCTGCATTTGCTGAGGCACTATATAGTCATATAAACCATAATACCCATACTGAAAAACTAATCCAATCTTTGAATCTATGTACATAAATACATGCATTGATATTTTCACTATTAGCTTAGTGTAATGCACTCTACCTCATCCTAAGGATGTAGATGTGTCCTTGCTAGGTTACTGATTGGTACTTTTCATATGAATCATATTCCTTTACTGTAGAACATAAAATGGCTACCTCATTCTGTGAGGTTGGCTGGCAAAAATCTTAGGTCTTAATTATTATATCCTACATGGTCAGGGTCAAGCCATGAAAACCTACTGTAGATGATTCCATGAGCCATGTCAGAAGTGCTGCAGATGCCAGGGCTTGGTGGTGCATAGTAAAACAGTTGCTTTGGTTGATAGTACAATGCATTCAAGTGACATGACTCATAGAGTTAGCACAGCAATGTGTTTCAAGACTTGCTGCTTATACAGTGAGAGCTGAAAGATCTTTCAGATGCGTGGAAGATATCCCTGTTACTATTAATGTGACAAGCTGCACCATATCATAACCAGAAGGACTACACCTATCTTTCAGAAATCCTCAGGCATTTTTCCTGACATGGCTTTGCCATTCCTGGGACACATATATTAGTAATGGTGATGCCATTAATAATGTTGTTTTTTAGTACTGCTATTTTATATTTCTGACAAGAATTTGCCACTGACAATACTAGTGAAACTGAACTTGCCACATATACTGCAGGTGAATACATAATGGGAATGTGTATAGGGTGTCAAATGTATGTTGTCTGCTGAACATGAAACAAAAGGCTAATACTATTCTATTCATACATTCTCCAAAGTCTACTGTGCCTAGTTTGTGAACACAAGGGAGTATATTCAGTCATCACACTGACTCATACAAGACATAGAAAATACTACTGGATTAGATGCCAGTCTATCAAAGAAATGTACACACATACCCAGCCCTCCACCCAGACAAACACCTTTGAGTTAATTTAGATTACTACTAAGTCACCTATGGCATTCTTTAGAATAAGGGAGGAAAGGATAACAAACAGAAAAAGCCAAGCAGTCATGGTTAGAATGTACAGAAAGGACATAAAACGCCATATGCTGTGAGACTGTAAAGTTCTCTGCTGTGATACTGTGCCATCTCACAAAATTCAGTAACTTAACTTATTTTGTTTAACACTGTTATGCAGTGAGTGGTGAATGAGGATTTATTTCATGCAAGTCCTAGACGCAGCACATTAAACAGGAAAACATCCTGTAAATAAAAAATCTGTAAAAACAAAAAAGCAAATATACTCACACCAAAATACAGAGGAAATTTAAAACTCTGTGATAGCATGTGAAGGTTAGCAACAAATGTTTATCAAAGTTTAACTTTTTTCTGTTGATAAATATATGTCACGTTTCATTACATTAAATTAGATCTGGCTGGATGAAGGGCTTATCTCTTAGAAAATGAAAATAAATTCATGCAGGCATCACAACAGTTATACTAAGGGAACATGAACTAGACAAGCTCGGTTGGGGGAAAACTGTGGGCAAACCTGGAAACTATCTGAATGCATACAGTTATGAATATCATTATAGTCTGTAGGCTAGCAGATGCCCGTGAAATTCTGTTGTTGGTAATTCACTGAGGTGCATGATCATTGACTATGCCAGCAACAAAAGTATAATGCCCATGGCTGACCTATTCAGATAATACTTCTCTCACAAGATGAGAAGGCTCTAGCTTCTCATGGTAGACAGTCATAAATAGAAACTAGGAAACTAGGACTGAAGGAAAGTCTAACTGTATTTTCCATGTGATATTCATGAAAGGTCCACATTATATGCTATAATGTAACATATGCTGTTAACTGTACCTCATGCATATGGACACATTTATCTGCACAGTAAAGGATTCTGTTCTGCCACACCATCAGCTGGACACTGCGATTCTGAAGTGGTTTTCTCCACTCATGGAAGATTGTAGTTAGTGAGATCTGTGTGACATATTCATATGACTGCCACAGATACAAAATGTGCATGCTACTCATGATGTGTGTGTTTCATTACCTACCTCTAGGATTCCCATTCAGCAGCTTTTTGTAGGCTGCAACCTGCCATCATCCAGTCTGCATTATCACAAGTACCTTCTAGGAATACCAGTGCAAACCACCATGGCTGTCGTGGAGTTTACCAGGGACTGTTTTTGCTAAGTGCAGAGTTTACTGTATGTTTTATCAATGGCTGAGTGCAATGATTTCCATTATAGCTGAGACAGTAGCATAAATGGACGTGATTTATTTATTGCTTGGATGTGCAACTGCTAACTTAATATATTAGGTTAGGGGGAGGTAGTGCTCTCAACTCGGGGGGAGGGGGTTGGAGGTGAAGACCCTAATATAAAACATATCATTTAATTTTTTTTTTGTTTGTTGTTCATGTTTGGATTTCAAACGTAAACACTGAGTTTACATTTGGGATCCATACCATATGATAATGTATGCAGTGATGAAACAAGGTGTCAGCTAATCATCTTGATGGAATGTGTATCACAAAAGGATTTGTCATCTATTGTTAACATAGTCAGATGTATGGTACTGTTTACATTTTCTGCTGCTGGTTCCCCAATGGGTCATGTGTTTTTATCGAGTGAGGGATTTAGTGTTACGGAGCGGACAGGTAAGTGTGCGATAGTGAGGGACTGTGGGTTTAGGGGTGGGTTAAGTGAGTTAGGGTTAGGGTGCAGGTAGGGTGAGTGTGCGGTAGTGTCGGATCTTGGGGTTAGGGGTGGGTAAGTGAGTTAGGGTTAGGGTGCAGGTAGGGTAAGTGCGCGGTAGTGTCGGATCTTGGGGTTAGGGGTGGGTAAGTGAGTTAGGGTTAGGGTGCAGGTAGGGTGAGTGTGCGAGTGTCGGATCTTGGGGTTAGGGGTGGGTAAGTGAGTTAGGGTTAGGGTGCAGGTAGGGTAAGTGTGCGTAGTGTCGGATCTTGGGGTTACGGGTGGGTAAGTGAGTTAGGGTTAGGGTGCAGGTAGGGTGAGTGTGCGTAGTGTCGGATCTTGGGGTTAGGGGTGGGTAAGTGAGTTAGGGTTAGGGTGCAGGTAGGGTAAGTGTGCGGTAGTGTCGGATCTTGGGGTTAGGGGTGGGTAAGTGAGTTAGGGTTAGGGTGCAGGTAGGGTGAGTGCGTAGTGTCGGATCTTGGGGTTAGGGTGGGTAAGTGAGTTAGGGTTAGGGTGCAGGTAGGGTAAGTGTGCGGTAGTGTTGGACCTTAGGGTTAGGGTTTGGGTTAGGGATAGTGGATATGTTATGTAGTGTACTGTGTTGTTTACGTGTAGTGTGTTGGTGTAATGGTTTTCGGTGTTTTGCGTTGTCGGTATTTTTAGTTGTCGGTCTTTTGGTGTCGGTGATTAGTGTGTCGGCGAAATGCGATTTCGGGGATATAAAGGTGATCCATATATATATATATATATATATATATATATATATATATATATATATATATATATATATAAGTTCTGTAGTTTATTTTTGTATACTTTGCAAGTAGCTGTCTATATCAAATAGCATGTGCAGCAAATGTAAGGTAAGAGGATGTTAAAACTCTCACGGGGCCCAGTGAGAGTTTGGGTGTGCAGCAATATCCAGTTACTAGAACTAAAGGAGACATATATTAATAGAAAAGAGCAAATACAGTAGGAAGTCTATTTAAGGAAGCTGATAACCACGATGATGAGAATGCTAGAGTTTTAATTGTTCTGCACACACAGTCTGACAGTGGTAGCAGAGATCATACAGACATGGCAACAGCAGGGGTGTGGAGAAATATGAGAGAAAGGGCTGATCTACTGAAGCTGCCTGCATTGTCTACCTGTTTTTTTTTTCATGTCAAAAGAGCCGTGCAGTACTGTTAGCCCTAGTGTTGAACAGGTAGAACATGGCCACAGCAGGTAGCTGGAAGGTCCAGTGACAGGACAGCAGGTGCTGTGCATCATACAGTCTGTCTGTATACACAGAATATGCTTTGTATCACAGCTTGAGCCTTGTATTCTTTGTCTGCACAATATCCAGCTGTATATCTAAAGTGCAAAATCCCATTCAAAACTATCTACTACTTCTGTCACTTTATTACAGTCCTCCTTGACTTGGACAAGCCTGCTGGCATGTTACATAGCACAGAAAGGCTGGGTGTGACACAGATATACTGAAGATGCAATGGAAGTGGGCCTCTCAGAATCACATGCCTCATGCACCACATAGTGGCTCTGATGCACACATATACATTCTGGAGAGCATAGCACTCTGCATGTTCTATGCCTGAGGCACATGTACATCATTCCTGGACACACTGACATAAACTCAACTAATAGATCAGCAAGTGCATTAGTTAATGACAGATTGTTACAAGACAGGTGCCTATATCAACATATTCTAGTGCATGAAAAATCTGTACATCATCTGCTGTCTACGCAAAGTCATGTGTTAATGCCTCCATAAAGTGTCCAAGGTCTTGGAAATGTCAAACACATGCAGCTATCAGGTATCATAGGTCTTAGAAGCAATTATGAGGTATCCAAAGTCTTGGAAGTGTTGCACACATGCATTTATGCTGTGTAATTGAGGTAAATATCTGAGAAATGAACTGGTGGTCCAAAGCATAAAACTATTGGCCAGATGCAGCTAGGATATATGATTAAAACCAGAGTCTATACAATTTAGTGAGTGTCCAAGGCCTTGGAAATGTTACTCACATGTAGTCATGGTGTGTGATTATTGCTCATGTGCTCATGTCTTCAATATGTTGCATACATGCAGCTATGAATTGTGCTTTTGGTTAGTGTCTATGACATGCAGTGAACATGAGCAGACTATGCTCTTTCCTTGTAGTGACGTGATGACTACCTATCAGTTGTTGTAAAAGCTGCCTTGTGTGATTTGCTATTTACACAGAATATGCACTATTTGTACTATGTTATGGTCATAGTACGTCATTAAGTACTTATAAGGCTGTAAATGCCATTAAGTCATGGCAGAAGTTTATGTTTATACACTTATATACCTTCCATCTAATTAATGAGCTACACCCCACTCTTGCTGGCATCCTGCACTTTCTTACTTGTTCTTTCAAGCTACTGCTTTTATGACTCTCTCTCTTTGTTTGCATAGGCCGGTCTATGCTGATTTGCTTCATCCCTTTTCCATGCCCTGCATTTTTCACTAATGAATGAATGGACAACTTATACTATGAAATTTAAATGTGATTGGGTTTAAAAGTAGATAAGAAAAAAGTTCTTTTCTCATTTTTTCCAAGCTTTCTTTTCCTAACCACCTCAGTCTACTGCCTATCTCACACACCTGTGTAGATAGCGTACTCATAATACACTTAAAGTCTTCTTTCACCTCAGTACTTCTATACTATTTTATTGCATGTTGCCATATAACTTTCAGGCTTACAGATAGCTTTTTATTCACCCACAGCAACTCTACCTCATTCTCAACCCACTCCATTCTCCCTTACTATACTCGGGGTCTCTCCACTTCCATACCCTACTCTCTATTCCCACCCACCCCCACTTTATCTAAATGTATACCATTCCAACCTCCTTCAACAAACCAACCAATCAACTTCATTGAGGCATCCAACTGGCCTAACTCCTCAACTTTTAAACTCATAAAATAAGCCAACGTAGATCACTTCTCTCAATCTACTCCAGCAAAAATAGCATATAACCTCCACCCAGCTAAATCTGTCTTCCCCTAACTTAAGCATAATATGCTACTCTTCCAGTCTACTCTCACAATTATATTAAGCATACACACTACCCCCCCCCACTCTCTATTAACCTTTTCAATTTCATTCAAGTTATTACATCGCCCACTAGAATTGACAAACACAGGAACATGCACTCACTACTACACAGGATCCTTAGTACCTCACCCTCAAACACAAACAGCACATCAGTGACCATTTCTGGTCCATTTATTACAAGACAAACAAATCTCACTCCCAAACATATAGTTTTAAAACAAATGTGTAGACTCTTCTCTTTTAACAAGGACACCTTTATAATGTACCTCTCCTGATACAAGTATAAACTCGAAAAACCCTACCAATAGAAGATGCTGTTACCTATTTCAATACGACATTCCTTAACATACTAAAAGAGTTAGCTCCCATAAGACCAAAAAGAACCAAAAGTAACTCTGTACCATGGCTCAACAAAGGAACCAAACATTTCATGCTAAATAGAGACAAAGCCTGAAAGTAACGGTATAAACAGAATACAACAAAAGTGACAGTTTTTTAGACAACTTAGAAACTGATGTAAACAACAGTTCGAACTAGGCAAAATTGCATTCTTTCACTCACTTAAAGGTAAATATCACCACAATCCCAAGCAATTTTGGGCGACCATAAAAATCCTACTATACCCTGGTCAATCCACCACCCCATCTCCTACCAAAACAATGAAACAGATGCCATAGCCACCCAATTCTACACACACTTCATTCAATCTGTCCTCTCTGTAAGGAAGCAATAACAGGGTGTGTGTTACTGTGTAAATAATGCATGCCCAGGGGTGTTATGAGAGCCAGTGCCACAGGCCAGATATCTACTCCATGTTTTGGTCCCTTATTCCTAAAATGTGTGGTTTGCTGCCAGTCATTGGGAATTGACGATAATAAATAATAACACACATTTGAGCTTCAGACATTATTTCCTTCAGAAAATTCATGCTAACATAAATCCTGTTATTTCAGTACTTTCTAATTTTATAAGAGCAATATTTAAAATCTGTCCCTATTTTGAGCCTTTGTTCCCCTTTACATTACACTTTATGGTTATCTTGATCCAAGTTGTTGAGAGGTATGCAAACCTCAGCTGTTACTGCCAGCACCCAATCGGTCTCACTCTTCACACTCTTTTTCACATTTACACTCACACACACACACACACACACACACACACACACACACACACACACACACATACACACACACACACACACACACACATTGACAAACATGCTTTTTTGTGTTTCATTCACTTTTACACTCACCAAACAGCAAAAGTACTACCTAGTGAGTATAAAAGAATAGCTCAATCGATCTCACTCTCACTCTCACACATGCATATACTCAGAGCCTGATCCAGTACTAGGTGACCAAGGCAGTCACCTAGGGCCCACTGTCTGTGAGGGGGCCCTTGGTGGCTTAGAAGGGTCCTGCTGGTCAGGGACTGTCATATTTACTTTTAACATTATTAAAAAAAAAAAAAGAAACTACATATTCTTTAAGGGTGTTCTTCTTTAAGAACACCCTTTACATCTGGCTGCAGCATGAGTCATCTTTGCCCAAACCTTTTCCTTTCTGTGTTCCACAGGCACGGAATTTAAATACAAAAAAAAGTCCCTCCAGCTGAGACATTCCTCGAGTTGCTTCTGCAGATGTGTGCAGCAAACAACACAGATGGATATGTAATGAGTGTGTGTGTGTGTGTGTGTGTGTGTGTGTGTGTGTGTGTGTGTGTGTGTGTGTGAGAGATACCTCTCAGTTGTCCAGATCAGACCTCTCAACTATCCACATTTTCGCAGACTGTCCAGATTTTTGCATATTTAACATCTATTCCTCATAAAATTTGTGATTTGGCAAATCGCTGGGATGATCTGATGACTGAAGTCATTAAATAACGATATACAATTGAGTTTCAGACTTCATATTCTTCAGAAAAACATGTTATTCTAGCAGCTTTCTAAGTTTATAAAAGCAATATTTAAAATTTGTCCATATTTTTGGACCTTTGTCCCCCATTATGTCAGGCTTTGTCCACATTTTTCATGCTAAGAGGTTTACAGGTATGGTCCAGATTCTGCCTCATATTTTTGGTCTGTTCCTGATAAAATTTGTCATTTTCTAGACTTTTTGTGGCAAGTCAGTGAGGACTGAATTCTGTAAATCACAGGCATTTCAGTTTTAGACTTTGTACCCTTCAGAAAATGCATGGTAACACAAGCCCTTTTATTCTAGTAACTTTCTAAGTTTATGACACCAATAGTTAAAATTTATCTCTGTTGTTCAGGTTTTTGTCCCTATGTATTGTGCTAAGAGGTTTTGTGTATGTGTGCGTGTGCATGTGCGTGTGCGTGTGTGTGTGTGTGTGTGTGTGTGTGTGTGTGTGTAAGTAAAATTCCATAATTAAAGATAGCAAGTGGCTAATTTGCTCAAACTCAAACCCTGTATCTTAGTTACAGGAAACAAGAGCCTGCTTCCTCTACCCCAAACTCCAAGATGCCAAGGAATTGAGTTTCAGGTACATATCTCAAAGAACTGAGTTTCAGTTGCATTTCTCAAGGAATTGTGAGCTTCAAGGGAAGTAAAGTTTAATGCTGCTCCTGCTAAGTCTGTTTACAATATGCAGCTGTTTTGTTTAGCAAATTGTATCTCTATTGTACTGTCAAATTAAAAGCTGTTATTAGTAGCTTAGTAACACAACAGGTAGCATCCTTCCCTTTTGATACAAAAGGCTATGGGTTCTACTCCCAAAGCATGTAGATAGATTGCTGATACTGGCTTTAAGGTGGGGGGGGGGGGGTGCTGCAAACCTGAGCATATTCTCCTTTGCATGAGATGCCTAGTAACTATGAACCTATCAGCTTGCCATCCATTCCCTATTACAAAAATACCAGACTACCATTTTTAATGTAAAGTAGACAATTTATTCTTCAAAGCAGCTGGCACTGAATTTGTGAATGAAGCACTGAAATATAAAGTTGTTTGCTAGTAACAGCATCTTCATTTGTTACAGAACATCTTTAATGTGGAATTATTCAAATTACTTTTACTATCAGAGAGCTAGTGCATATTGACTGATAATGGATTGTAATGGCAAAAGTTTCAGTGGCCTTTTATGGTAGAAATGTTCTGTATTGGGAAGTTTTTCATTATTGATTCATGCATTTTGTTTTATTGATTACTGGAAAAATGTTCATAACTACAAATTTAAAACACTCTATCAAGTAGTGCTGTATTTTATACAAGGAATATAATTTAATACAACTAGGAAGGTGAATCAAAGAACACAAACATTTGTGCAAGGGACCTTTGATTTGAAAACAGCCCAAAGTTAAACTTTATCCACCACTGGCCTGATGCATTTTCTTTGAATGTGGGTTTCAATGCCATTTCAATGAATGTGAGTTTCAAGGACAGAGAAGTTTTAATGCTAAGTCTGTTTTCATTGTTAGACTGCATTGCTTTGTTTAACAAATGTCTGTCAGTGTTTGTGTTATAAAATTTGAAATAACAGTTTTAAATTAAATCTAAATATTTGTAAGCATTACAGAAGTAAAGCAGAAAGCAGTATGCACACTGAGATGTTTGAACAGTGTTTATGGTAACCAGGGAGAAATATCCAAGTAAAGGGACACATGAATGGCTGCAGGGGCTGTGTATGGGGGCCTGGGGTGGGTCTGTCTGGGAGGGAGCCCTGATCCACTACCCTGTCTATGGCCCCATTTGACCATGATCTGCCTCTGCATATAGTCATTCACACATACATAAACACACACACTTTATTAAATTTTCTTTTTTGTATATATTTTACACTCATTAAACAGCAAAAGGTTTGCTTGGTGAGTGTAAAATAATGATGGCTGTTAACGTTCCTTCAGTGCATTACCTGTAGATTAACACCCTGCTGGAGAATGTTCATTCTCCAGTCAGTGTGCAATCTACAAATGGCCACTTCTCCAAAAGAATCTAATCTACCCTTCCATCTCTTCTTTCCACCAAATATCTACCTCAGCTATCAAAAATTGCCTTCAAAAACTGAAAACCACTGCACCAGCTGCTGACAAACTCCCACCCAAGCACCCTAATTTAGCTTCCAATGTCCTGGCATACCCTATCTGAATAGTCATAAATAGTTTTATCACAGAACTCTACATACCCACTATCTAGAAAAAAAATCACATAATATATCACTTCACAAAGGTGAATCAGCCACAGACTTCTCCAGCTGTTGCCCCATTGCAATTATCAACAGTTTGCATGTTCTCCCTGTGTTCGCGTGGGTTTCCTCTGGGTACTCCGGTTTCCTCCCACATTCCAAAGACATGCATCTGGAGCATTTCTCCCCGGGCCTCAGCTGAAAACAGGCTCTGTGGAACCTAGTCGGACATTCCTGGTCAACAAATGTTAAATAAAATAAATAAAATAAATAAATAAATCAATCCACTATCCAAAATCTTGGAAACATGCATACATTCCCAACTCCTAACCCATGTCACAAACAATAAACTACTCCCCCCACACAGCATGTCTTCCAGCCACACAACATCAAAGCAACAGCTCTGCTTAGTTTCTCATAAAGTAGAAACAATGATAACCTAATGTCCTCCCTGTTCCTGGATCTGTCAAAAGCATTTAACACATCATCCCACCAACTCCTAATTAATGAACAATCTTAGGTTCATAGGTTCATAGGTAGGTACTAGGCTATCTGCCCAAGGGCATTTATAAGCCTAGCCAGAGTGGGTCAGCTTTTGCTGCCCCATTGATTAATTA
Source organism: Protopterus annectens (assembly GCF_019279795.1). Taxonomy (NCBI): domain Eukaryota; kingdom Metazoa; phylum Chordata; order Ceratodontiformes; family Protopteridae; genus Protopterus; species Protopterus annectens. The sequence goes on along the minus strand of NC_056745.1, from coordinate 869,530,811 downwards.
ACTGAGCCTCTATCAAGAAGAGCCAATGAAGTGATCCCAGGGGAGTATTTTCTGTTACTCATCCACTCCTCAAGGTTTCTCTTGAAGAGTGTTAGTGAGGGGATCTGCCTAATGTAGTTAGGAATTTTTTTCCAAAGCATGGGGAGTCTCTGTGACAGGAATCTATCCCTCCAGCATGTTCTATTTATTGTTGTGGTGAGGTTTAGCTCACTAGAGTGAGTGGCTCGCAGTGACTTGGATTTCTTTAGGTGGAGCATGTCCATCAATTCCGAGTTGGACATGGCTTTGTAAGTCAGGCAGAGATCTCCTCTGAGTAAGTGATATGACACTGAGTACAGCCAGAGTTTTTCCAGTTGGGCTGCATAGGACATATGTTTGAGGCCAGTAATCCTCTTGGTTAGGTACCTTTGTGATCTTTCCAGCTGTTGGAAGTGTTTTGTGAGGTACATCCCAAATGGGGCATTGTACTCTATGATGGGTCTGATGAGTGACGAGTATAGGGGGCACTATAACTTCTTTACTTCTAGATGCAAACCCTTTAGTAATTAGATGGGCTACATAGAAAGATTTCCTAACTACTTTGGCAATATGATTGTCAAAGGAGAGATTCATATCTAACTGGGACCTCAGATCTCTTATTACCTCTTCTGCATTAAGGGGGCTGCCACCTATGTGGTAATTTATGGATGTTTTGTTTTTCCCAAACGGGATGACTATGCATTTTTTGGCATTTAGCTTGAGACCATGACTTTGACACCAGGTGTCCGTCTCAGTAAGGCCCTTTTGGAGAATGTCCGTGTCAGCCGGAGAGATAATTATTGCTCCAAGTTTGCAGTCATCAGCGAACTTGGTTAGCCATAGTCCTCCTGTGTTTGCCTGTATTTCTGAGAAGTATATGCCAAACAGTAGGGGTCCCAGGACTGAGCCTTGTGGGACACCACTTGTGAATGGTTTAGAGTCAGACCTGGAGCCCGCTATTCTTACCATGAGTGTTCTGTCTGTAAGCTAGTTGGCAACCCATCTCATGACTTAGGGGTTTATATTCAGGCTGGTGAGTTTTTCTATAATTCTCAAGTAGGGAATGGTGTCAAAAGCCTTGCTGAGGTTAAGGTAGGCTGTGTGAACCACCTTCCCCTCATCTATGGCCTTGGTGACTGTCTCGAAGAAGTCAACCAGGTTTAGTAGGCTTGATCTGCCCTTAACAAAGCTGAACTGGGTTGGGTCAAGTGTCTGAAGGTCCCCAATGTCTTTGTTAATGAGTTCCATGATGATGCGCTCCATAGCCTTGTATACCAGGCTAGTCAGGTTTATGGGGCAATAGTTACCAGGGTCAGTTGTGGCCCCACCTTTGTGGAGCAGAATAACCATTGCTGTGCGCCATTCTATGGGAACGTAGCTTGAGGAGAGGCTAAGGTTGAACAGTGTGTTTAGGTGGGAGGTTAGTTCGTTCTGTAGTTCATGCAAGACGCAGCCTGGGACACCATCTGGCCCCATTGATGCTGTGCTTTTGGCTTTTGAAAGGGCTGGTTTCACCTGGTGGTCTGTGATTTCCGGGACACTACACTTTTCCGGTATTGTTATGGGCCCTTTTGGGAGTGAGGGGGGGTGAAGTTTGCACTGAATCTATTTGCCAGAATGTTGGCAATATCAGTAGGTTCAGTATATTTTGTGCTATTTTGCACTAGCTCAGAGCATATCTATGAGTTGCCACTTAGATTCTTGACATAGCTAAAGAAGGCTTTGTGGTTATCTTTCGAATCCTTGGCTATTTTTCTTTCGAAGTTAGCCTTGGATGATTTTATGAGGGACCTTAGTTTCTTACTGATACCGATCAGGGATGTATTCCCTATCTCTTACTTGATTCTGTAGCTATCTCTCCAACAGGCCATAAAATGGAATCAGGATCTATCCCCCTTCCTACCTGTTTCCATTATTTTTTCACAAACAACACGCACAAAGCCAGTAAACTTGTCACCTTAGTACAATATGCTGATGACGGCATCATTATCTGCTCAGCCTCAGCTCTTTCACTACTTCAACAAATGACTCAAGACTCCTTCATTTCCACAGAGTTATGGCTAAAGGCAAATCAGCTAATCTTAAATGCCAAAAAAAAAACAAAATTGTTGCTTCTCGCTCCCAGATCTCTTTCAGCAACCTGTACACCTTGTATATTACTTCAACAAACAACACCAACATAGAAACTATAACAAACACCAAACTACTAGGAGTCATAGTGGACAATAACCCAAAATTTGACCTGCATATCACCTAGGCCATCAATAAAACTCATCAAAAACAAACCCAACTGCACAAACTCATCAAGAAAATGCTTAGCACCATCCTACCTTCTCCCCTCCTTTCTTTATGCATGACCCTTATTAAAGAACATTCAAGCCACCCTACTTAATAAATTAGATGCATGTGTTAACAAAATAGCCAAGTTTGCAGCTAATGCAGCCTTCTGTACACACCACTTCTTAACGCTAAAGAAGTTCAACTGGCTAGAACTACCTAATCAACTTACATTCACTCATCTTCAAATAGCCCACAAAATAATAGAAAAAACACACACATGCCCTTCTCTACTAAACATTCTGAAGCTCTACTCCCTATCACGTCACCTTTGCTCAAGTAATCAGAGTCTACTAATAATTTCCAAATGACATAATACAGGCGGAGACTCACCATATTCATCCTGAGTCAGCAGACACTGGAACTCCATGCCAATCCCACAAAAACAGGACAGCTGTGCATCTAGCTTTAAGCACAGCCTAAAACAGCACCTAGACTCTTCCTGGCTCTTTTCTTGTTCACGCCCAGACTGACACACTCACTCGCTCTTTTGTCTTTCTCAGATCTCTAGACTATCATGAACCCCTAACTTTCCAGCTCTGCTACCTTATCCTGCAAATGTAAATATATCCCATCTATAACTGTATACTGCATCTTATAGCTTCTTTAAATGAAATTTGTATATTGCTGTATATGTAAATGCAACTTGTTTATTATTGTACACCACTCTTACAGAAATCAAATTGTATTAACCTCTGTCTTGATTGTATTACCCAGTGGATGATTCTAAAACCCCCATTTCTATTGTTAAGAAAAGTATTCTTTTTTTCTTTGTAAATTCTTTGTATTTTTTAAATTTTTATAACTTGAATGGAGCTTTTCTCCCGGATCTCCACTGAAAATGGTTCTGAGTGCCCAGTCGGACCATCCTGGTAAACAAAAAGCAATAAATAAGCAAAAGGCAATAAATAAATAAATAAATACAGCACTTTAGTTGTACAGATTGATCTGTGGCATGAAGGGTCCTAGGACAGTGATGAAATACCAAAGTATGGTCATGGTGTGCTTATTGTATGGCATGCAGTGGTGATTATATTACATCATTCTGCTGTGCAGCACAGTTTCCACCTGTTACATGTGCAGTCCAGCTGCCAACCTTACTTATAGCCACATGTTGCAAGTCAAAACATAGGTCAGGAACATCCATACTAATCTGAATAGTGATTAACGAATCATACTCCATGGACCCTAGCCCTTTCGCAAGCCAAATGCATGCTCTACCACTATAAATCTTTGTGCATGTTCCCAGCTGCATCATTTCTCAGTAAGCCATTGGAAATTTTGACTGGGGGCTTAAACAAGCAGATGGTATCCTATTGGATAGTTATTGTTGGCCAGTTGTTAACCCCTCTTTATTAACATTTTTGCTCAGCATTACCAGTGCACATTGTGCCATGCATACTTAACAGCAAAATATGCATGTGGCACAAAGGTGGGAGACCAGAGATAAAGCTATGGTGGGGCAAAGGGGGCAGTTATCTTGGGTGCAAGAGGTTAGGGAGCTCAATCAGTAGATGCCAACCAGTCTTTAGTGCAGTGCTAGCATTCATTTCAGTATTCAGTAGCAGCAATTTTGAATATTGGTATGGAAATTAATTTTGATACTACTTTGGTAGTCAGGACTGACGCACTTGCTTCAATACTTAGTATGTGGCTTAACTTGTAGCAAGCCTACAGTTTTAAAAAGTAGATCATGGGCTGAAAGGTGCTTCTCCTTCTCAGAATTTCCAGAACAGGGAATGGACCTTTTAGGGGAGTTGAGGGGCGTCAGATCAGGGAGCAACATCAAGCACTGGATGAGCCATTTATAGCTCTACATAGGATAATGCTCAATGCAGGCTTCTCATGTACTATGCAACATCAGACACAGGCTTCTCATGTACTATGTGATATCATGAGGAATCTTGAGTATGTTTCTGCAGCCCACCAATAGTAATGCCAGTTATGTGGGTCTTCCAATGTATATAGTCCAGTCCTCTCTGACATGAATGGTATGTTTATTATAAGGTGTATTCTATTCCAACAAGTGTCACAAGCTGATCTGTCATTCTGTACACCGAATGCATGAGTATCTTTCACTGTTTATAGAATGAATTTACTTAAGTCTATACCATATAGTTTTTCTGAGGAAAGGAAAGCTAACTAGAAATTACATGGTGGAAGGACTTCTGCAACATTATAGAGTTTTAATGCAGAGACTAAAAAGGTGGCTGAGTCAGAATTGGTTTCTCTTCATTCTGCAACATGTAGGCAAGAACTGTATCGAGAATCCTTCATGCAAATGAGCAAAATATTCCTGCTATATGCCATGAGGGTTGTCACACAGTATCTGTGCCTAGAATGTTGAGCATTGCGCCAACCTTAGCTATATGTTCTTCAGGTCCATTTGGCATTGTGGCAGCATGGCACATAGCACTGTACAGTTTGTAGCGACCACCACGATACGTAGACTTTGAATTTGGCTTCAAACAAAATCGCATGATGGCAAAATGGATGCAAAAATCATATTCAGAAATATATACTGGCTGTGTGTATTATGTTTTGTATGCAGTTAGCTCAATGTCTTGATTTATAATGTTGAATTGCCCAACTGATATACCAGCTGCAAACCTTTATCACTCATGGACATGTACATATAGTACATACATGCGTAGTAGGAACACTAGTGTAGGAATCACTGACTATCAGGCACAAACTACTCCTCATAGTTTGATTCTTGTTTGGGACTGGTGTCCACTATATAGCACTGTTCCAGATTTAGGATTGTATGTACTGAGCTGCAAAACTATTTTCATGTGTAAGTTATGTTTGATATGTGCATCTATAGCAACAAATGCATGTGTGCACTAGTATTCTTTTACTGTTGAAGGTTCTGCCAATGCAGACACATAGTAAGATTACACCTTAATGAAGGCAACTAGTGCCAACTACCCCTTGTTACCCATTGCTGATTAATGTTCATTGATAGCTCTTTCTTAGCTAAGGGTAAGGGGTATAATGTGGATGTATTTGCAGCTCAAGGTTACCCAGCATTCTGAGGTCAAGGTAAAGTATAACTAAGGACTATTCAATATATTGTAACCATGACCATGGAGTATAGATTGTTGTGTCTTTCGGCTTTTCCCGGTTAGGGGTCGCCACAGTGGAACTTCGGTCTGCTAATGATTGGCAGTTGATTTTTACATGCTGAGCTGCCAGCCCTAATGCACAACCTTCAACGAAGGTACGCCCATTCACACATGTCTCCAATCAGAAGACACTCTAGCTGAGAGTAATTTTAATATATGTAGATCAGGGAATCTTTTTGTGTAGCTTCTCCCATTGATGGAAAACTTAATGTTTCCACTAGTGTGGAAGTGTTGTCAGGTTTGTGTGTCACATAGCATTTGTGCATGTGACAGTGCAACCTTAAATGCCACGCTTTTCTTTTGATAGAATATGTCGGTATACATTAGTTTGCCCAGCTATCAGATACTTTTGCTATGACTGTCTGGGACAAATCTGAGACATTTCTCCTTTCTTTGTTGATGGAAGTCTATAGTTGGATTTCCATTGTTAATGCATTCCCAGCCAACACTCTTTGTCAAACATCATTTGCATGCCTACTTCATACCATTACCCTCTCAGATGTTTAGGTCTGTGTCCTACTAATTCAAGTAATGAGGTAACATTTATGAATTGGACATTGTGGTATGTGGCTTGTGTACATGCTTACAAATCCTGGCCCAACTGTACACATGACATTATTGGCAAGTGTAATTCAAAACACCTTTATGAATAGTGATCTGTTGAGCAGTCAGCACAGTGACGTTGTGTTCAAGGTGTAACAGATAGCATCACCACTCTATGGCTTGATATGAGATATGTGTACTCCCTTTTGGCTTCTGTCAACAATTAAATCAACAAGTTGAGTAATGCATCCATTTTGAGTTATGCCATCCCATGCTTCCTAAAGGGGGTTGGAGTTAATATAGGGCTTGGGTGTTAGTATAATGGTTATGTTGCTTGTCTCACAGACACAATGTACAGGGTTTGATTCTTACCCTTTGAAGGAGGAATTGGCTAGGCTTAAAATGGCCCCACAAGGCTGGTAACCTATTACTTATCTATGCACCTAAAATGTTTCATTTGCACTGCCTTCCAGCACACAAAGGCTACAAGCTTTTATATAGATCAGGAAACATGCAAAGCTAAGCAATGACCTGATGCTGATTGCTCCATCCCTAATGACTGTACTGATATTTTTTACCCAGTTACACTACACAGATTTGTTACATGTAAACAAGTGTGACTGTTTTGCAATTTATAACCTTTTCTTGATGAAATTTTCCCCTGTTTCCCAGCTCAGTGTACTGGTTTTACATCTGTGTATACATTTATTTTAAACGTTCTGCATCTCACCCATAATGTTTGTGTGTGTGTGTGTGTGTGTGTGTGTGTGTGTGTGTGTGTGTGTGTGTGTGTGTGTGTGTGTGAGAGAGTGTGTGTGTGTGTGTGTGTGTGTGTGTGTGTGTGTGTAGCTTTATTTATTTGCATATTTGGGTATCTATTTAGTTTTGATTGCTTCAGCAATTTATTTTAATTTTATTTACCATTTGTTTACTGGGAAAATCCTCCTAACATGAAACAGATGCACCTTTTCAATCGATGTCTTGGTAGAAAAGCTGCACAGGAATTTTATAAACAAAAAGAAAAAATCCATCCATCCATCCTCAGCCCCTTTTCCTATTTTGCACATGGGGTCGGAGTGTCACTTCAGCAATGACAATCATCTTGAGCCAAGGTTTACACCACCGGGTGGCTAGCCCTGCCACGGTAGTTCATCTGTACCACTCACTTGTACACACATACTCACACCTACAGCTAATTTAGAGTGTCCAGTCAACCTACTGCATGTCTTTGGAGCAATCAAACCAGTAAAATCAGTACAATTAAAAACAAAACAACAGTATAAATCAAGAACAGTAAAACATATTACTAGTAATATTGCACTACGTAGTTGATAAAAACAGAGCACCTGCCAATATGTGGTAAACAAACTGAACAAGGTAGTTACAGAAAGTATAGCAAGGTCATCAATGAGAACAAATGCAACCACGTATAAGAATTTACTGTCCACAAAACTCTTTCACATCTAACTAGATGACAACAGCTTGTACTGTGTGCTTTTATAAGCTACAACAATTCAAAATGATTGCAAATTCACCATATAAATGATCATATGAATCTATGTACCTATGTACATCACACCATTTGTTTAATGTTAAATAGAGCTTATGAAGCTGTGTACCTATGTACATCACACCATTTGTTTAATATTAAATACAGCTTATGAAGCTGTGTACCTATGTACATCACACCGTTTGTTTAATATTAAATACAGCTTATGAAGCTGTGTACCTATGTACATCACACCGTTTGTTTAATATTAAATACAGCTTATGAAGCTGTGTACCTATGTACATCACACTGTTTGTTTAATAGTAAATACAGCTTATGAAGCTGTGTACCCATGTACATCACACCTTGTTTAATATTAGATACAGCTTATGAAGCTGTGTACCAATGTACATCACACCGTTTAATATTAAATACAGCTTATGACGCTGTGTACCTATGTACATCGCACCGTTTGTTTAATATTAAATACAGTTTATGAAGCTGTGTACCTATGTACATCAAACCGTTTGTTTAATATTAAATGCAGCTTATGAAGCTGTGTACCTATGTACATCACACCATTTGTTTAATATTAAATACAGCTTATGAAGCTGTGTACCTATGTACATCACACCGTTTGTTTAATATTAAATACAGCTTATGAAGCTGTGTACCTATGTACATCACACTGTTTGTTTAATATTAAATACAGCTTATGAAGCTGTGTACCTATGTACATCACACCATTTGTTTAATATTAAATACAGCTTATGAAGCTGTGTACCTATATACATCACACCATTTTCTTCATGCTAGATACAGCTTATACATATGCATCTATGTATGTTATACAGTTTGTTTCATGTTACATTTCAGGATAACCTACAATTTCTTTTTTGTTAATGAGGTAAGGGTAGCAGCAGAATGACTTGCTTCTGCAATTGCAGTATGTTTTTGTTTTAAACTTCTATCATAATTAATTTTCTCGCGAGGATCTGCTCATCATTTACCAAGAAAGAAAGCACAGCTATAAAGTACTGACGATCTCTGTGCTGCTGGTATGCAGGTTTTAACATGTAGCAACAGTGTATCTCTTGATCTCTTAGAACAAGAATTCTGGATGAAACCAAAAGTAACGGGAGGACAAAAGTCTAAAATTTGGAACAGATTTTAAATATTGCTATTATAAACTAAGAGAGTGACTAGAATTTCAAGCTTTGCACTAGCATGCATTTTCTGAAGAATGTGATGTTTAAAAGTCAAATGCCTGTTATTATAATTTGCAAGAAAAACCATAAATTTTATAACAAACAGACCAAAAATATAAGACAAAAATCTGGACTTAGTGTAACATTCTGGACAGTTCAGAATATGAGCAATGTGAGTTCTCTCATTCATGATTGCATGAGTCTAGGCAGACTATTCTGTTCAATGTGCATCCTGTTTCATACAAAAATCCCATATCTCACTCATGCTAATAACACCTATTGTTTATACTTGTACTTAACACCCATCGCTGACTTGTCATCCTGATACTTTTGGGGAATGGCTTCCTTAACAAGGTGAATTAACAGTTAACAGTGGCAGCATAAGAAAGTGTACATTGTTGGTAACAAAATGATGCTAGGATTATTAATCTGAGGTTTCCTGTAGTGGACAAATGAATCACTGTTTTGCAGTTATTTGTGTTCTTGTAGTTTTCATCTTAACATTTTCGTAACTGATCAAGCTATATTTTTGAGGGACATGTTGTGAAATGTGGGACACATAAAAACGATTGCCACTCTTCATGTATAAAGCACTGTGATGACATTAAAACTTGTTTGCTAGTAACTATAAATAGATAGAATATTTATTTTTGTATGTACATCGCTATTTCCAAAACCAAGTCATAATCTATTGGACTGGATCAGATGAAATCTTAGAAGATGTTAAAAAAAAAACACTCATTGATAGATGCATTACAAATTGTCCAACTTGAGAGATATCAATGTTTTTTGTGTAGCCAGTTGTACAAATAATTCTCTTTATATCTCAGTAAACAAGTATTTAGAAAGGAATGTCTTGATTTCATGTAAAAGTCCAAGTTTGGATGCATAAAAGATAACTGATTATACATCTAGACTATTTTCCTCACAAACAAATCTAGTGAAAGTTTAGAGAAAAATGTAAATAAGGTCTTTGTGTTTGTATATAAAGAGAGAAAGAGTGAAACAAAAAGAGAAGAAAGCCTTTTTTGGGAAAAAATAATTCTAGTAATTCCAATCAGTGAGTTACATTTTCTTCCCTTTACTCATTATGTTTATATTGATTCTTTATATGTTTTATTTATTTATTTATTTAAATTTGTTGACCGGGAGTGTCTGACTGGACGTGGGTCCATTTTCAGCGGAGGCCCGGGGAGAAAAGCTCCACAGTTAAAATAAACAGACAGTAGTTACATTGGATTACATAGCGATTAACAATTTAACATAGAAATTACTTACAACATATTTACAGATGAAGAACATAGTACATCAGTAGACAACTAGAATCTTTATCTGTGAAGTACATAACAGGATTAACAAATGTAATAATGAGAAGTTCCTGCTGTATAATAAGTACTAGGCTTATGAGCATCTGAGCTTGCTATCATCAAGGTAGTTAGTGGAGTGGAAAGAAAGGTAGTAGTTGGATGGGGTGGATGATATTAGAGTGGGAGTTGCAAGGGCATAGCCAGCATGTTTTTAGGTGCGCTTTTAATAAAGTTTTGAAGTTGGTGCATGATGGTATGGAGGTAATTGTAGGTGGGAGTGAGTTCCATAATTTGGCTATGACGCAAGACAATAGTGCTTCACCAGCAGAGTTATTGGCTTTAGTGATCTGCAAGTGATTTTTTTGTTGCTGGATCTTAGTGGCCTGGTGGTGCGATAGGGTTGGAGTAGACTCTGGAGGGATGGGACATTTAGTGGATGGTTTACTAGTTTGTGGGCGAGTGAGAGTTGATACCACTGAAGGAGGTGAGGGAGTTCAAGCCAGCCCAGTTCAGCAAGTGAGAGACAGTGGTGACTACGGTAGGATGCCCCTGTGGCGAATTTGGTGATTTTGTTGTAGCAGGTCTCTAGCTTGTTTAGATCACATTGCCTTAGGTTGGTATATACTGGAGAGGCATAAAGTAGGGTGGAGATAAGGTGGGAATTTGCTATTGAAATCTTTGCTGCTTTGGTGAGAAATCGTTTATTTCTGTATAATGCTCCTAGTGTTTTGTGAACTTTTTTTATGGTCATGGATATGTGCATGTCAAATTTTAGTTTATTGTCTATTTCCACTCCTAGCAATTTGGTGTGTTCAGTTGGGTATATGGTGGTGTTGTCTTTTGCTGTGATGTTAAAGTGAGAGTTGTTTTGAGTATGTTTGGTGGGTTGGAAGATGAGTAGTTTAGTTTTGTTTGGGTTGAGTATTAATCGGGCATTGGATAACCATGTTTCAACAGAGGAAAAGGCTTCCTGTGTGACTTTTTGCAGTTTGGGTAGGGACTTGGCTGAGCAGATGATGGTCAAGTCATCTGCATATTGGATGAGTGTGCTATGATGTTATATGTGTGATTATTTTACTACTATGATTGGTGTTGACTTGTTTTAGTGTATAATCATATAATCTATCCTATTGTTTGCTTTTCATAGGTTCATAGATTAGTACTAAGCTAACTGCCCTTGTGAGCCATTTTAAGCCTAGCCAATTATCCCTTATGAGACTCAAACCCTGCACCTTGTGTTTGTAAGGCAAACACATTAACCATTAGACCACCCTCCCAACTGAATTAATGCATTATGTTTACTATGAGCATTCTTTATGAGTATAATGGAAATTATGCTATTGAAACAGCAGTGATAAGAAATCATTCAACTTTTTGGTCATAGATAAACTACTTTTGTACCTCTACATTTGTTTGATGCCCAACAACTCTAAACAGAATTAGTCAGCACCAGCTCTCTGAAACCACCAGCTCATACATACACAAACACATACGCACACACACAAAGCACCCAAGCAGATTGCATCACATGAATGCTGGTTTTGTGCAGCTGCAGCCTTCTGCATTGTAAAGATTATTATTATTATTATTATTATTATTATTATTATTATTATTATTATTATTTTAGGGAACAATTTCTCCTGCACCTATACCCAGATATTTATATATTCTTACTTTCAGGCCACCACAACTTAATAAAAAATGAATAATAGCATTAAAAAAGAGGCTGTATTGGATCCATTACAGAATCCCGTAGCTTGAAAAGTTGATGGTGGATATAGTTGAAACTGAAAGACTTAAAGTGATTTTATGGCAATTTGAAGGCTATCAAAAGTCAAAAGCACATGATACTTAGAAATTACTCTTCTCATTATATGGACAGAAACAACGAGGGCAACAGCATTGCCAAAAAAAAAAAAAAAAAAAAAAAAAACAGAATGTGGAAATTGCAAAGTAGTTTGTAAAAACAAATAAAAATACATGAGCAGAAAAGAAATGTGCTACTAAATCACTAAAAAGCCTACCAAGACATCTGTTTTGAACAAAAGTAAAACAATACATGATACAATATGACCAGCAAATGCACTATACTGCAAGTAAATCATAACATTAGTCAGTAAACACCCCAGACATAGCAGAAATTGGCAACACATATAGCCCAAAATTACCCGGCCCCATAGCTATCTGTCAGTCAGTGAAAAATGTGCATTTGCAGCATGTACAAGCAAGGGCACAAGGAAAAAAGCAGGATTAACTCGTCAACATATGTGTCGTGGGGAATGTCACACCTCTATCAGCTTACACACATCTTGCATTCCAGAGAACTTTCTGAAAAAATACACTTAAAAGCAAAAAGTAAACAAAATAAATATTTTGTAAATAATGAAAGCTATTAACACTGTACAAAGAGCAATATCAGTAAGATGTATTCTGTACTGTGATAATAGTGTGTTCATAGTTATTCCATAAATAATATAATATATTATAATGAACACAGACCCAAAGTTATATTTTTTGCTAAACTTTCACAAACACATTTTCATATCTTGGAAATTGTACAAAGTATATGCATGTTGTTATAAATTTTTTATTAAGCAGACATCAGCTTTCATGTGACAAAAAGTCATCTATGTGTATGTGTTTATTGAGATATTTACACAAATATAGAAACATATGCTTAATTAAATAATTAGCAATGTAAATAACACTGAACATTTCTCAAAATGTGCAACTTAAAGTGCAAATATAAAAGGCAATTTACCTCAATAATATCTAAGGTTTCACCTGATATCATGCAACAGTTTGTAAGTCACTTTGTTTTTAAAGTGTTAAGTATATATGGAATATTGTTTGTTTTCATAACTACTAATGACCAACTAGCAATATGTCAACCATAGTGTGATATAATTGATTTTTCCAGTCTTCTACCATGGTATCTTACTCCATATCCCTCAATAATGTGAAGGGCTGTTACTTATGAAAATATGAACATCAGTATGGAAATATAAATAAGTACCAAACAGCAATTAATTTCTCTAATGCACAACATTTATTAATTTTAGTTTGCCTACTGGGATAGTACACTAATCACTTTAGACCATTTTGCAGGCACAGCCCTGGACATTCTAGATTAACTATCTTATTGTCATTTTGCTAATAACTCCTTGCACTTTCTACTACTGTCTAGTATTAGTTAGTTAGTTGGTGAGTCATTTTGTTAAAGAAGTTAGAAACCAAAAAGTTTTGGACACCATAAGGAGTTACGGGTATGACCTGAAGTATACAAAAAAGGGCTTGAATGAATTAATAAAGGGGACAAGTGAGAAGAAGTATATAAGCTCCAAAACAAATAACTATGGATTGCACACACCATTGTTGATAATAGCTGAGTGGAAAGCACCGCATATAATCAAAAAGGCAGGTTGTAAGGAGAAGTGAGAGGCACATATCTACTTGTTAAACTTAAAACCATCTGCATACCCAACAAGCAGAGAGAGTTTAGAGGTATGCAACTGTCCACAAGCAACAGAGATGATAAAGAGTAATTAGAGAAAATCAGTATAAAACAATCTTACCTCTCAACTGTCCAGATATCTGCAGAATGCCCACATTTATGCTTCATATCTTTGGTCATTTTCCTCATAAATATTTGTTTTCATCTTCATAGGTTCATAGGTTTATAGGTAGGTACTAGGCTATCTGCCCGAGGGCATTTATAAGCCTAGCCAGAGTGTGTCAGCTTTTGCCACCCCATTGATAATTTAACTGATCCTCTGTCAAGCAGAGCCAATGAAGTGATCCCAGGGGTGTATTTTCTGTTACTCATCCACTCGTCAAGGCTTCTCTTGAAGAGTGTTTGTGAGGGGCTCTGCCTGATGTAATTTGGAATTTTGTTCCAAAGCATGGGGAGTCTCTGTGACAGGAATCTAGCCCTCCAGCATGTTCTATTTATTGTTGTGGTGAGGTTTAGCTCACTACAGCGTGTGGTTCACAGTGACTTCAATTTCTTTAGGTGGAGCATGTCCATCAATTCTGAGTTGGAGATGGCTTTGTAAGTCAGGCAGAGATCACCTCTGAGTAAGCGATATGCCACTGAGTAGTCCTCAATCATTGATGACTGATGACACAAAATAATAACGTACATTTGAGTGTCTGACTTCATAGCCTTCATAAATAACAAGCTAATGCAAAATCAATAACTTTAGTAACTTCATAAGGTCATAACAGCAGTATTTAAATTGTCACATTCATTTTGGGGGTGTGTCTCCCCATTATTTTGAGCTGTGTTCAGTTGTTTTGCATGCACAAGTTGAGAGGTATGATTTAATCCAAGCCCAAAAAAACAACTGTTGCCAGTTTGAGAAAGAATGTCAGGTGGTGGACACAGGCAAAAGGTAGAGACACTAATAGCAACCACAGGAAATAGTAAGAAAGCACTATATAATAGAAAAGGAAAATACAATAGTATGAAATAAAATGTAATGCAAGCTGAAAGCATACATGGATGCTGTGGTAGTTTTCCTGAGAATGAAGAGTTAGCACTTATGAAGTTACACATATAACATTGGTTAATACTAGGGTAACAGCAGAAAAATAAAGACAGCAGCAAAACACCATTATTGCATATATCTGTAACATCCCTAGACAGCAGGTGCAGATATATCTAGATACATATAAATACCTCCAGCACTTCCTGCCACAGCCTGTGATAACATACAGCAGAATGGGTGATCATTAACTTACATGTGTGTGTAATGATGTACAGTCTGCACATAAAATAACTTAACTTTACCGCATGAGCAGGGAAGCATGATGATGGCAAATCCAACAGATATAATGCACACAAGGCATTGCTAGCTTATACTGCCATTCATGCCAAACTGTATTCCAGGTGATAACATCAAATTGTACAGGTCAGTTACACTTTGCAAACTCTGAACAAATATCCACAGATTGCCACAAAAGGTTTTGCATCACCATTTCAGAAATCCATAACTACACACAAAACCAAACCAGTTCTGTTATTGTCATAAACTACTGGGCATATAGGAACTGATTTATCCCATAAGTTAACTGCATACAAAAGGTGTCCATTGACAAAATACATGCCTGTGACACAAATGCCATGTCAGATAAAATATCATGTCTACAGAATGTTCATATTCAAACTGAAACCAGGCCCATGGCTTGTAACATGGTGATATGACAGCTGCAGACAACAAATGTCAGGGATGATCATATAAAAATTACAAGTGTATAAAGTAAACTGACTGAGGGTCACAAGTGAATACCATGAGTCTGTATACCTAACACATACATGTCATGGCCTATGAAAACTTATTGGTCTCTGATTGGCCAGAAACAAATTTTCAGCAAACATAATGACACACCTATGAAATATGAGTACAGAATGGCCGCCCACCTCTCATTGACTTGAAAACATTAGAAATAAATCCATGTCCAGAAACAAAAATAACTAGTAACCACATAAATGTATATCACAAATTAAGGCCTGTGCAATGGCACTGAGAAATTCCTGTACTGCATAGGTATGACACTGTGCTATCACATCAATCAGTGCATAATTACACTTGGTCAACTTGCGTTGCTTAGGAGAGGGTAGCAGGTTGTGCAGAACAGACTCACATAGTCTAGCCACATAACTGTCTTTATATAATTTGACCTTAAGGAGTTCCAGCAGGCTAACATAATGGGATGAACATATGAACCTAAGGTACCTGTGCCAAACTTCCACACTGTTTTTTGTATGTGGTAGTGCTGCAGCTGTGACTTCATACACTGACCAAAACACAGGTGGGAAAGGTAGTGGCACCCTCTGGGCACATAAACATGTGTATTATATGTACAAGGATGACCTATCACGTAGTTGTCATGGAATCATTCCAAAAGCTGTATGGCCTCACAATATTCAATGCTTACAGAGAACATCAAATGTTTTAATTATTGTCCCATGGGGGAGGAATGCCAATGCTAACATGTCCTTCACTTCCATTTAGAATGCTGACACATCTGCATAACATAGGTGCAGATCCATCTGTTGTATCCTGACCGAATTATTTGGTCCAAATGAAAGAGACTGCTATGTTGGTATGCATTAGGGAATGCATTCCTGACAGAATTAACTATAGCCCTCTCAAAATCCATGATTACATGCTGTGGCTGTAGATCAACTCCCAAACCATTCTCTAAGCCTATTAATTCATTAAATAAGTGCTCATGTACCACCTGATATTTTGATGATATCAACCACTACACAAGGAGTCTTAACCACATGGTGTCACCTGCCCCAAGCTGGCCTTGGATGGTGTATAGATGTCTTCACACAGCTGTGCTTGTAGGGAAAGTACCATTCATCACCCATAATTGACTCTGTTCCAGGAAACTGATAGTCCCCTTAGCAGTCATCAAACACGTGTATCTTTCTCCTTTTAAATATCCCTTCATGAAGTTACCATGCCTCAGTGGAACATCCTCAGCAGTTACATTCTGCAGGCTAGGAATTGTTCTTGCTACAGCGGTACTGGTTTTACGCCTGGTATGTCATATGATTTCCTTAAGAGCCTGCTTATGTGGCATTGCTGCACTGCTTTTACATCAGCACCCTGTGTATATCTTTCTTGATTCTTGCTGGTGTGTCAGTGATGTGTGTGTGGTGTGTGTGTGTGTGGGTGTGTGGGTGTGTGGGTGTGTGGGTGTGTGGGTGTGTGTGTGTGTGTGTGTGTGTGTGTGTGTGTGTGTGTGTGTGTGTGGCACATAACTTGTACCTGCAACATAAGTACTGTGGGTTACCAATAAGATGATATGCAATACTGCATGCTAAATAGCCTTACTAGTATATTGTAATAGTTCTATCTTCAAGAACAAAATTTGCTGGTAAGAAGTATATTTTGACTGAAAAATACATTTAACTACTGATGTTAATGAATACAGGATAAATAAAGTGAAGTTAAAACAATGAGCTGATAACACAAGCAGTTCATGTGCATTAGGCATTGCTTATGCATTATAAATCTGTAGGAAAGCTCAGCAATAAGAGCACTGCACCACAAATTAGTCTAATGCTGCAACAGCAAGCTTCTTTCAGAGTCCCACTTGTGGCTTTAACCACTTTCACATGAAGAAATCGTATTTTGCATATTGTACACAGAAGTAAACCTATCCTTGTCCAATTAACTTTCCCATAAACACGTGAACCATATTTTATAAATGCTATTGGGGAAGAAATAGCTAAGATAATAAGCTACAATGAATCATCTTAGGTCCCACTGCTCATAGTTACTCGAGGAGCTGCTAGTTTGCACAGAGGGCAGCACCACTGCAGGCTGTCTAATAGTATACTCCTAAACACTCTCACTTAGACCTTTAAGCGACTCTCCCCTACTCCTTCCATCTACTAAGGATCTTAATTTTACACCAGACATACACAGTGTTTGAGAGATGTAGATACACAATGTCATTGGAGGCAAAGCTCTTACATACACACATGAAAAATGCAAACCAGGTTGTTAGCGTTGCACCCAAAACACTCACTACCAACACTAAGGAACAAACACATACATCCACATATGTGGAGGTACTCACTTGTAATTTACCCAAACCTCCAAGACCTCCTAAAAGAATCTCTTAGTGGCCCTTCACACACACTCAAAAAAGAGCACACCTCACATGACACATAACTCTCAAAATCATATTAGCTCCACTTCCTACCCCTTAAGGCAACACACCACAAAGCCAAACATTCTAATTATTAGAGATTCCATTGTAAGACATACTGATGCCCCCCTTACCAGTCTAAACAAGGAGAAGATCATAGTGAGCTGTCTGTCTGGAGCCAGGATCTGCCAGATCACACATTCTCTTAAGTCTTTAAACCACAAGTGCCTGTATTACACAACCGTAGTCCATGCGGGCATAAAGAACCCAAAATGTACCTCACTGGGCTATATGAAGAGAGACATGCTGAAGCTCTCTGAATATGTGTCCCAGTCAGGTATGAATCTAGCCTTGAGTAGCATCCTACCTTTACCAATGATGATGCCACAGTACTGGCAATAAAAGATCACTTTCTGGTGTCACAACAAGGGGATCCAAAATCTGTCAGGCTGTGTCAAATTGTTAAACCTTCCAACATAACAAAAATCACTCACAACTACCTAAAGGTACTGCTGCTCATTTCTAGAAGTTTAAATAAAAAAATGCACTCTCTGGAAGTACTCTTCACACTCAAGAATGCAGGCATATGTGCAGTCATGGAAACACGGTTCATAACCATGGAAATCACCTAGACTATCAAAGGCTAAAATGCCTTTCAAGACATTTTGATCCCCCTCAGCTCAGATTAAAAACAAGGAAAAGATTCCTCAGTGTTCATAATGGACAAGTATAGTGCTAGACTGGTCCAACAACATGACTTGCTTGATCTGCTCCATGCCTAACTAACCCTAAGTGTGACTCCCTATCATATCCTTGCTAGCTACAGATTTCCTAACATGAGTCTGGAGAAACAATACCTCCTACATAAACCTACTGGAACCTCTTAACATTCAGCCTAACACCATACTTATAGGTGACTTCAACTACCCCTCCATCAACTAGGAAACTTATAGAACCCTTAATTCACTTGCTCAGAGGTTTTTGGACTTCAGCAATGCAAACACCCTGGAGCAACTAGTTAACTCCCCAATTAGAGGTAAAAAATATCCTGACCTAGTACTCACAAACATGGGGAATATTGCTCCATCCCATTCATTAACTCCTACCTGGTAAGATCTGACTACAAAATTATCTCCTTTAATATTAAAACTAACCTAGAACCCCATCAAACTCCAAACCTGTTAAGAACTTTGTTAAGGTCAATTACTTCAAACTAAGTGGCAATTTATTAAACTTACAAGCAATTCTGAACCTGGATGACACTGAGGCCTACACTGAGCTGTACACAAAAGCACTGTAGAACCACATTCATAGCTGCATAATGGAGGTAGTACCTGTGCAAGTAAAACCTATGATTACAGGCAAAAATAAACCACCCTGGTGGACCCCTGACATAGATATGCTATTCAACAAAAGGAAAAAAAAATCCCCTCCAAAGCCAAGAAGGAACAGGCAAAGCAGTGTAAAAGGACTCTCACAAGTCTAAACCAACAAATTAGAGAGCTGGTCAAATCTGCCAAAACAAACTATGAGGCAAAGATAGCCTCCCAGGTGAAAAATAACCATACAGCTTTTTCTAATTATGTTCAGAACCTTAGGAGACTCTGTCAGCAGTATACTAAGTTAATCATGAATGGCAACACTTCCAACCAGCTTGAAATATAGCAAGCCTGCTGGCTGAAAAGTTCAGTTCAAACTCCTCCCCCATCATGTCCTACCGTACCCAAAGAAATACTTGCAACCATCCCCCCAATCAGTCATTATGAGGGAACAGGCCCTTACTTCACTCACTAAAGCCAAAAACACAGGCTTTGTCCCAGAAGAATGGAGGACTACAATAGTCAACCCTCTGCAAAGGGGGGGGGGGGGTCCATCAACTGACCCAGTGAACTACAGATCCTTAATCTTGACCAGTCATATCTGCAAGGCCAATTTGGCTTTGTCAAGAAAAGGTCTTGCTTGCTCAATCTGATGGACTTCTTCAAGAAAGTCACCAGGACCCTGGATGAGGGTAAAACTGTACAAACTGCTATCTAGACCTGGTCAAAACCTTTGACACAACCCCCCACTCAGGGATCAAAGATAAACTTGCTGTGCTAGGCATAAACTCCTACATCATCAGATGGATAGCCATCTGGCTCACTGACAGGACACATGTTATCCAGATAGGTGAATCCACCTCTAATAAGAAACCAATTACTAGTCATGTATGGCTCAGTGATGGGACCTTTCCTGTTTGGTATATACTTCTCTGAAGTGAAGACCAATGTTGGGGGCCTTGGGCTCACAAAGTTCAGTGATGACTGTAAGCTGGGAGCAATTATTGAATTGCCAAACTACATTAACATCCTACAAACAGGCCTAAAAATGGCAAATGACTGGTGCCAAAACCATGATCTGAGACTAAATGCTAAAAAAAAAGCATAATCATACCTTCTGGCAAATCAGATATCCCTACAAATTATAATATCAATAGCACATCTCTAAAAGTAGAGCCAGTGTTGAGGGACTTAGGAACACAGATAGATAGTAACCTAAACTTTGCCACCAAGTAGCTCTGGTAGTGAGGTAATCTTTCTGTGTGGCTGAACTTATAAGTAAAGGCATGGGATCATGATTAAAGCAAGCCATAGTGTCATTGCACTTGGCCTTCATCAGGCCCATAATTGGGTATATTGCACCCTTTTGCATGTACCTAACCAGGCACTTACACCAGCTGGAGCAGCCACAGAGGTTTCTCACTAAAACAATACAAAGCGCAATACACATGTCTTATGCACACCGACTAAAGCCCTATCCCTTTACTCCATCTCATATCGCTTATTGAGAGGGGACTTAGGCCTGACCTAAAATACATTCTCTGATCTAGCCCCAGTGAATATGTAGCATATTTGCAAGAAATATTATACAAGGGTTATGTGTTCCCTGGGCCTGTACCTTATTTTTGACTCTAACAGAACTTGCTGGAGAGACAGATTTGCATTGCAAAGTCTACCTTATCTATGGAGTAAACTTCCCATCTTGATAAAACAAAGCTAATCCCTCACTCTCTTCAAAAATAATTTGATAAATGGATGGGGAATCATATATTCACTCCTGGGATTCTGACCATGTCCCTTATGGACAGATACAGTCTGTAAAATGACTCAGAGTACCAACACCTAATGACCCACTACCCTGTTACTACCCCATCCCATATCTGGTGAATTAAGAAATAATATTGTAATATCCTGGGTATTATTGGCACTGCTTGAAAAAAGCTCTTTAGCAATCTTTATCACTCATCTTGATTGCAAGGGATTTCCTTTTCCTGAGCCAGAAAAGCTCGCCTTGGACATAGCTGTCATGCCTCACGGTAACCATGCTGGTGTATTATTTTGGTTTGATGATGCATAGTAGTATGAAGGCATTTGTGAAACAATGATGATGTCAAGGCTTGCCTGAGCTGTAAAATGATACTAAAGTATCAATATCTACATTATGTGTAGTTGAATAAAGTTGCAGAAATTCTGTACTGAGTGCACTCATGTTGTTATGAAATACTACTTTCAGACCAATTATAAGTGATAACCTTGGCAATACTAGATTGGTAGTACTTAGATGCACTTCATATACATACACATGCACACAGGTCCCTATTAATTATTCAAACTAGTTTGAATGTCATATGTTTGGCACCATATGATCGAACTTTGAAAAGTTCAAAAGTTAAAAGCAATGACTCCGCACGGAGCAGAATGGGAAAATGTCCATTTTCTGAATTAAAGTGTGATCTTGGAGTTGGTATATTTAAGTAGGGGGGGTGTGGGGGGTGCAGGGGGGTATGCTCCCCTGCTAAAAGCATTCAGGTAAGCATTTTTTTTAAATTTTTTATTATATTTTTGAAGTTTCAAAATTCGCTCATATGTTGTCGAAGATATGAGGTTCGAAGTTTTGAAACTTCGAATATATAATATAGACCCATGCACACATAGACTATTAAAGGAAACAGAATATATATATTTTTTGAGATGGTATTTGCATGCCACTTATTTTTTCTAGACACACTTAATCAAATGTCTTCCAAAAACTGAGTAAAAAAACAAACTAAAAGCACAAAAATCCATAGCAGCAGGTTTAGGAATGTAGCAACAAAGTCCAAGTTAAAAAAAAAACGCACTTTATTCATGTAAATACAAAATAATAATTACAGCAACAGTAGTTCAAGCGCTTTCATCTCTGCTAATTCAGAGACTTTTTCAAGAATAAGAAATGCTGTCAAGAAGTTACTTTTTAAATGTGAAGATCCACCCCCTCATTAACATGACTCCAATAAAAAATGCATATACCATCACTTTCAAACCTTATAAATATTAAAAAGCTATAATCCCTATTTACACATAAAATAACAAATTAATATATCACAAATATAATAAAAAGCCATAAAAGGTTAACCAACTTTCAAGAATGAAATAATAATATCTTCATAATAATAATAATATTTTTTCTATTTAGTGCTTTTAACTTTAGAAAACAAGCTAAGGGCAGGGCATCATTTATTCCTGGCCAATTTGTTGCGTTTGTTCTAATTTGCTATAAAGCTTCCTGTTTCTCTAATTGTAAGGTCCAAGGACCACCCCTCGGGTTAATCTCAAGACCATCAATAATAATGAATTTGAAACTATGTCCTCCAAAATCCTTGCAATGCTTAGCAAGTGCATTTGTGTCTTTCTCCAATCTGATATCCCTGAGATGTTCATAAATTCTGCATTTTAACTTTCTTTCGGTTTTTCCAATATAGAAAGCATGACACACTATATATAGGGCACAGTATACAACCCTTTCTTTCTGACATGAGCTTTTCTTTTACAATGTAATAGTGACCCAATAATCATACAGGGTGGTCCCTCTAAAATGTGTGTACAAGCCGTACACGACCCACATTTACTCATATAGCCTAACATGGGTACCATAATGTCAGATTCAAGAATATTTTTAAGTGTCTGGCCCCTTCTATATATCATATTAAGTTTTTCACCTACCCACTGTCGGATATCATTACAAGATACAACAATCACCCAGCTTTTGTACAAAATATCAGCAATCTCCTTGCTAGACCTATTATAGGTTCATAGGTTCATAGGTTCATACTAGGCTATCTGCCCTAGGGCATTTGCAAGCCTAGCCAGTGTGTGTTTGGCTTTCACCACCCATTTTAAATGAATTTTGCTATGCCCTTTTTCGAGGTTAGTATACTGTGCCTCTGTCTAACAGTGACACAGAAGTGATACCCGGAGTAAATCTACGATCTACCATCCACTCATCAAGATTCCTCTTGAAGAGAGTCAATGAGGGACCCTGCCTAACCTGGACTGGGATTTTATTCCAGAGTGAAGGGAGCCTCTGGGTTATGAATCTGTCCCTCCAGCATGTCCTATTTATTTCAGTGCTGAGGTTCAA
This sequence comes from Protopterus annectens, assembly GCF_019279795.1. Lineage (NCBI taxonomy): Eukaryota > Metazoa > Chordata > Ceratodontiformes > Protopteridae > Protopterus > Protopterus annectens. Next base: position 869,507,668 of record NC_056745.1, on the reverse strand, counting down.
GTCTCTCGAGTGGGTAGCTCGATGGGATTTGGATTTTCTGAGGTGCAGCATGTCCATTAATTCCGGGTTGGACATGGCTTTATACATCAGGCACAGATCGCCTCTGAGCAGGCGGTATGCCACTGAGTAGAGCTGGAGTTTCTTTAACCGGGCAGCATATGGCATCTGTTTGAGCCCTTTGATCCTCTTGGTGAGGTACTTTTGGGGTCTTTCCAGTTGCTGCAGGTGTCTGGTAAGGTACATCCTAAAAGGGGCATTGTACTCATTTATGGGCCTGATGAAGGATGAGTAAAGAAGCATGATGACCTCCCCTGATTTAGATGTGAATCCCTTCATGATTAGGTGGGCTATATAAAATGTTTTTCTAACCACTTTGGCCACGTGGTTGTCGAATGAGAGATTGCTATCAACTTGGGTCCCCAGGTCCCTAATTACTTCTTCCGTACTTAATGGATTACCATCTATGTGGTAATTTGTGGGCACTTTGTTTTTGCCGAAGGGGATGACTATACATTTTTTGGTGTTTAGCTTGAGGCCATGGCTCTGGCACCAGTTGTCTGTTTCTATGAGGCCCTTTTGTAGAATGCTTTTGTCGGCTGGAGAGTCGATTATGGCACTCAGTTTGCAGTCATCTGCGAATTTGGTCAGCCACAGTCCTTCCGTGTTGGCCTGTATCTCCAAGAAATACATACCGAACAAAAGAGGCCCCAGGACTGAGCCTTGTGGGACGCCACTTGTAACTGGTTTGGAGTCTGACATGGCTCCAGCAATTCTAACTATGTGGGTTCTGTCCTTGAGCCAGTTTGCAACCCATCTAGTGACATAGGGGTTTATATTTAAGCTGGTGAGCTTATCTATAATGCCTGAGTGGGGTATTGTAGCGAAGGCTTTTGCGAAGTCCAGGTAGGCTGTGTGGAAAACCTTCCCCTCGTCAATGGCCTTGGTGACTGTTTCAAAGAAATTGACCAGGTTTAAGAGGCAGGATCTGCCCTTAACAAAGCCGAACTGGGTAGGATCCAGTGTCTGTATGTCCCCAATATCTTTATTTATGAGGTCCATGATGATCCTTTCCATAGCTTTGCAGACCAAGCCAGTCAGGCTTATGGGGCTATAGATTCCAGGATCCGTTGAGGCACCAACTTTGTGGAGAGAGACCACTGTTGCTGTATGCTACTGTTTGGGTACATATCCTGTAGTAAGGCTGAGATTGAACAGTAGTTTTATGTTTGGGTTTAGTTCTTCTTGGAGTTCATGTAGGATGCAGCCCAGGATGCCGTCTGGTCCCACTGATGCTGTGTTTTTTGCTTTGGAGAGGGCGGCTCTTACCTGAGCATCTGAGATGTCAGGCGGTAGCTCTCTGCTGGGATAGATATTTGCCCTTTTGGTGGGGAAGGGGGAGTTTGCACTGAACCTGTCAGCTAGGATGTTGGCAATGTCTGTGGATTCAGTGTATTTTTTGTCATTTTGGACTAATTCTGAGCATATCTGAGAATTCCCACCCAGGTTCCTAACATAACTAAAGAACGTCTTGTGATTATCCTTAGTGTCCTGTGCAATTTTTCTCTCGAAGCTGGCCTTAGACGATTTTATGAGTGCCCGTAGTTTTTTGCTAATACTGATCAGAGATACCTTCCCTTTTTGGGATTTTGCTCTATCATGTAGTAGCTTCCTCCTTCTATTGTATAGTTTGTTTATGGCTGGGGTCCACCAGACAGGATGCCTGCCTTTGGAGGATTGGGTCTTGGTTTTTGTTTGGGATTGCATGATCCATGCATTCCTGAAGGTGTTCATAGAATGCGTTTATAAAGGATTCTGCGGTCTGGGCCGTATTTTCCACAGGCCCGGGGGCTTTGAAGGATTCCACCTCGGTTTTGAGGAGTGTGAAATTTGCTTTAGAGAAGTTTTTCACTGTGGTTTTCTGGGCAGGGGCTGGAGTCGGAATGTGAATATCTAGTGAGATTAGTTTATGGTCTGATCTTACCAGTGAGGGATACACTTCTGGTCTGGAGCATAGAGTCCTCATGTTGGTGATGATCAGGTCCAGTATGTTTTCCCTCTTGTGGGAGTGGTAACAAGTTGTTCCATAGCATTTGAGTTTATAAATTCTATGAACCTTTGGGCTAGGGTGTTGGAGCTAGAGTAATGTTCCCAGTCTATGTTTGGGTAGTTGAAGTCGCCCAATATGATGGTGTTTGGAGAGACCTTCATATTTTCCAGTGTTCTCAGGAAGGCTGAGTGGGGTTCCTGGGTTTGGGAGGGTGGTCTGTAGCAGGCTATAAACTGGAAGGCAGTTTTACCCACTGTTAGTTGCACATGGATAGTCTCTGATGCTTCGTGCTGTGCCACCAACCTGGAGGTGTGGGTATCTTTGACGAATATTGATACTCCCCCTCTCTTTTGTGGTTCGGTCCAAGTTTTGGGGTCAAAAAACATGGTATGAGGTATAACCTGGTAGTGCTGGGGTGCTCTCGGGAGCCTTGAACCAGGTTTCTGTTACTGCACAGATATCAATGTTCTCCATGCTAAGGAGAGTTTCGAGTGCATGCATCTTGAGGTTTAGACTTCTGGCATTGAGTAGCATTACTCTTAGTTTCTTATCCCTTGTGATACCTATGGAGGTGGGTTTGTCTTTTGATCCTTGCCCAAAAAAGGCACTATGGGGGTGGCAAGAGCCTTTGCCAATATCCAAAAGCCCAGGGGTTACAGGTGCAAGCCGTCCCTAGTGAAGCATCGTGGCTTGTCGAGCATGTCATCCCAGGCTGACAGGCATTGGATCCCCTTTGAATGACACCAATACTTAAGCCCATTGTTGAAATTGATCATCTTGTCTTCATATTGTGGAATCATTCTTGGTGAGGGTAAGATGCTACTCAAGGTCAGGGTCATACCGGCCTGGGCTACATGCTCAGAGAGCTCCTCTATGTCTCTTTTCATGTAGTCCAGCGAGGTACGTCTCAGGTCATTCACACCAGCATGGACAATGACTGAGTCATATTTGTACTTGCCTTGGAGTGACCTGAGTGCTTGCGTTATGTGGCAGATCCTAGCGCTTGGCAGGCAGCTCACCATGACCTTCTCCTTGTTCAGCCTAGTGAGCAGGACGTCAGTGTGCCTGACGATAGAGTCAACTATTATAAGTGTATCAGGTGTGTTGTTTAGCCTTAAGGGCTGTGACTGTTTGGCACACTGGCTTTGTGAGCTATGTGTTGCACGTGTTTTGTTTTGGGGTAGCGGTTACTTGGGTGTCTGCTTTGGAGGTCTCTGTTACTTAGGCAGAATTTTATTTAGAGCCTCCGAGTATGATTTTGTGTTTTATGTGTTTGGTTTGCTGTCGTGGTAGGTCTATGTGAGACTGGAATTGTAGTGAGTGTGGTTTCCTTCTCCTCCTGACTGGTTACGCCAGTACTGAGTTGAGAGAGCTTAGCCTCCAGTTTGGCTATATGGTTGCATCTCTCACATGTGTTGGAATTTGTTGGGAGGAGGAGAGTGTTGTCTGTGTACATGAGGCAGTTGTAACATTGCCTCAAGTTTCCCAGACTCACCAGCTGGAACGGAGAGGAGATTGACAACTGACCTTTGGACATGCTAGAATAGTATTGGGAATTCCTTTATAATTGAAAAAAGGGCCAATGGGGAACAAGGTACTCAAGGGGAGTTTGTGAGGGTGTAGTGCTTTTAATTTTTTAGTGCTGACTTATATCATTGCTTTAGTGAGCAAGTGCCAGGCTTTAGAGTAGGAATATGGTGTTTATTATGAGAACTAGATCAGTTCCAAGGGTAAAAGTGAAGAGCAGACTTTGTGGAGCCGAGAATGGTTTAAACCCAATTAAGAGGCGTTGCCCGATGCTGCGCTATGTGCAAAATTGAGCAAAGCCACAGTAAAGTGGGTTTTACACATGGGGGACTTGAAAGAGCTAGAAATTGGCCCAAAACAGCCAATAGACTACCAAATTCTTGTGCTGGGAACACTCCTCCAGGGATAGATAGGCTGCTCTAAGCTCCCCACTGCCACTGGTGAACAAAGAAGCCTCCTTTTATCCAAGAAAGGACATGGGCAACACAGGAACTTTCCAAAAGTCCAGAATACAGCAAAGCCTGTATTTGGACTACTCTAGGTCAGGAAAGACGGGAAACAAGGATAATTTATTTTTTTCATTTTTGCAACAGACAGCAGGAAAATGCAATAAATATGTAACACAGATTAGCGCACTAGAGTGTGTAGCCTCAACAGGTAAATGCAACAAACAGGACAAACTTTAAAAGTGCAGGTGCAAAAACAACTTTAAACAGTTTAAAACAGTTCAAGAATGCAGAAATACTTGCAGTTTAGCTAGATCGGACACTCGCCCAGGTAGTAGCAGGAAAAAAAACACTTTTATCAGGTTAGCAGTCGCTCTTTTAGCCTCTCTGCTGCTAGCACCACTCTGCAGGACCACTAGGAGCTTGGCTGAGTAGTAACAAGCGCAAAAACCGCGCCAAAGCGGTTTTTATACAGGGGGACTTGAAAGAGCTAGAAATTGGCCCAAAACAGCCAATAGACTACCAGATTCTTGTGCTGGGAACTCTCCTCCAGGGATAGATAGGCTGCTCTAAGCTCTCCACTGCCACTGGTGAACAAAGAAGCCTCCCTTTATCCAAGAAAGGAAATGGGCAACACAGGAACTTTTCAAAAGTCCAGAATACAGCAAAGCCTGTATTTGGACTACTCTAGGTCAGGAAAGACGGGAAACAAGGATAATTTTTTTTTCTTTTTTGCAACAAACAGCAGGAAAATGCAATAAGTATGTAACACAGACTAGCACACTTGAGTGTGTAGCCTCAACAGGTAAATGCAACAAACAGGACAAACTTTAAAAGTGTAGGTGCAAAAACAACTTTAAACAGTTTAAAACAGTTCAAGAAGCAGAAATACTTGCAGTTTAGCTAGATCGGACAGTCACCCAGGTAGTAGCAGGAAAAAAAACACTTTTATCAGGTTAGCAGTCGCTCTTTTGGCCTCTCTGCTGCTAGCACCACTCTGCAGGACCACGAGGAGCTTGGCTGAGTAGTAACAAGCGCAAAAAACGCTCCAAAGTGGGTTTTATACAGGGGGACTTGAAAGAGCTAGAAACTGGCCCAAAACGGCCAATAGACTACCAGATTCTTGTGCTGGGAACACTCCTCCAGGGATAGATAGGCTGCACTAAGCTCCCCACTGCCACTGGTGAACAAAGAAGCCCCCCTTTATCCAAGACAGGAAATGGGCAACACAGGAACTTTCCAAAAGTCCAGAATACAGCAACGCCTGTATTTGGACTACTCTAGGTCAGGAAAGGCAGTAAACAAGGATAATTTTTATTTGTTTTTCTTTCTTTTTTTGCAACAAACAGCAGGAAAATGCAATAAATACGTAACACAGGCTAGCACACTTGAGTGTGTAGCCTCAACAGGTAAATACAACAGACAGGACAAACTTTAAATTTCAAGTGCAAAAGCGCACTAAAGCTGGCTTTAAAGCAGGGGGTTAGAAGAGATAGGAAATGGCCCAAAACTGCCAATAAGCTACAGGTCACTGGGCTGGAACCACTCCTCAATGGACAGATAGGCTGCTCAGAGCTCCCCACTCTCACTGGTGAACAAAGAAGCTTCCCCCTATCCAAATAAGGATATGGGCAACACAGGAACTATGACACAGCCCAGAGATCAGTAATACCTGAAGACTGGACTATTCTAGTTCAGTAAAGGCGGGAAACAAGGATTTTTTTTTTTTTTACAAAGTAGCAGAAATTAGGTACAGAAACACAGTAAATGCTTTAATTCGGCTAGCACACTTGAGTGTGTAGCCTACCAGTTAAACTAAGTAAAAATAAACTTTAAAAGTGCAAAAAAAACCTCAGAAATACAGGCAGGAATGCAGTAAAACAACTTTGCAGAGCTTATTTAGTATTATAGGACACAACAAATGCTGACCTAGAAAATGTTACTCCGATGGTCTTTTTCTCTATGCCTCCACCACCAGCATCTATGTTCTCATGGTTTAAATCAATGTTATTAACTTCAGTAAGCATCAAGGTTCACTCGAATCCTGGTTCAAGATAGCCTTGAAGTGCCCTTTTTCCCTTTTATTCACAACCTCAATGAATACCTCATTCAGCAGTCTGACGGGGTAACCCCTCTTCATAAACATCTCTTTCAATAATTCACATTCACTCAGAAATGCCTCAAAACTGGTGACCATATGGGCAGCTCTTACAAACTAGCCCTTTACAACAGCTTTTTTCTGTTTGTATGGATGGGCACTATCAAAATGCAACAATCTGTTAGAGCATGTTTTCTTACGGAAAATCTCAGATTTGAAGACACGTACAAAGCTGTTTTTCACCAACCTCACATTGAAATATGCAATTTCTCTCTCATCAGAAGTATGGGTAAACTCTTTGTGACTTGCTATGTAGAGGCATGACATTTGTGCCAGAGACCATATGTGATTTAGCTAATACATTAATTGATTTGAAATATTATGTAAGAAATTTGAACCTCAATGTTTTATTTAAATCAGTTGAATATGTAAGCAATCCTTTACATATTTCTAGTTATATAACTCCCTGGTGCATCCTTCATTACAAACTTTTGAGAAATTATGTGAAATTGATTTAAAAAATTTGAAAAGGGATGGGAGTATTAATAATTTAAGCTCTGGTGAAATTGATAGTTTACATAATTTAAAATGGAGCGCTAGTCTTAGAATTATTAAACGAGATAAGGGGTGAGGGGATCTTATAATGGATATCACGGATTATAACCAGAGAATGAGAGATGTGTTGGTGAGCAGTGCCTATGATAGAAGCTTATTAAATGAATTGAATGGGGCATACAGAAATATTCAAAATGAACTCAATTACTTATTCATCGAGGGCTTGATCAATATTGATGAACTTAATTTTTTGTCTGTACTTTACCCAAAAACACCATGAATTTTTGGATTACCTAAAATATATAAATGTTTGATGATTCTCCTATGTGACCCATTGTGGGTGGTCGTGGGTCTATAACTTATCCACTAGCGAAGTTCTTGGACATTAAATTAAAACCATTTCTAACCATGGAAAATTGCCTGTGCAGGGACTCATGGAATTTCTTAGAGAGGGTCAATCAGTTGGAGTATGTAGTGTTGGGTATTTTTATACCTTTGTATGTTAAGGATCTATACACTGTGATACCCCATGACCTTGGTCTTGAATGGCTTTGTGATTACCTACTTGAGAAGGAGGTACATCAGCTGACTATCAATGTATATGAATAACTTTTAGGTTTGGTACTTAGAAACAATTTTATATTTTTTAACAAAGAATATTTCCTTCAGACCAAGGGGGTTGCTATGGGTTCATCGTGTGGTGGCCTATATGCAAATACTGTAATGCTCCAATAGGAGAAGAAACTCTTAGTGGATTCATTTTTTTATAAATATTGTAGAATGTACATCCATTTTTTGGATGACATCTTTATTTTTTTAGGTCGGTCCTCAGGAGATGATAATTGATTTTTTGGGCTACATCAGTAGTTCTACCCAATTTTTGAGGTTTACCCATACTTCTGATGAGAGAGAAATTGCATATTTAGATGTGAGGTTGGTGAAAAATGGCTTCTTACATATCTTCCAATCTGATCTTTCCATAAGAAAACATACTCTTAATAGTTTTTTGCATTTTGATAGTGCCCATCCATACAAAAAAAAAAGCTATTTTTGTAAGTGCTGCCTGTATGATCACCAGTTTTGAGGCATTCCTGAGTGAATGTGAATTATTGAAAGAGATGTTTATAAAGATGGGTTACCCCATCAGACTGCTGAATGAGGTATTCATTGAGGTTGTGAATAAAAGGGAAAGAGGGCACTTCAAGGCTATTTTGAACCAGGATTTGAGTGAACCCCTGATACGCACTGAAGTTAATAACATTGATTTAAACCATGAGAACATAGATGCAGGTGGTGGAGGTATAGAGAAAAACGACCATAGGAGTAACATATTCTAGGTCAGCATTTGTTACGTCCTATAATAGGTCTAGCAATGAGATTGCTGATATTTTGTACAAAAGCTGGGTGATTGTTGCATCTTGTAATGACATCAGACAGTGGGTAGGTGAAAAACTTAATATCATATATAGAAGGGGCCGGACATTTAAAAATATTCTTGAATCTGACATTAAGGTACCCATGTTAGATTATATGAGTAAATGTGGGTCGTGTATGGCTTGTACACACATTTTGGAGGGACCATCCTGTGTGATTAATGGGGCCACTATTACATTGCAAAAGAAAGGCTCTTGTCAGACAGAAAGAGTGATATACTGTGCCCTGTGTATGGTTTGTCCTGCTTTCTATATTGGGAAAACGGAAAGAAAGTTAAAATGCAGAATTTACGAACATCTCAGGGTATAAGATTGGAGAAAGACATAAATGCACTTGCTAAACATTGCAAAGATTTTGGAGGACATTGTTTCAAATTTATTATTATTGCTGGTGTTGGGATTAACCAGAGGGTTGGTCCTTGGACCTTGCAATTAGAGAAACAGGAAGCTTTGTGGCAAATTAGAACAAATGCAACAAATTGGCCAGGAATAAATGATGCCCTGTCCTTAGCTTGCTAAATTAAAAGCACTAAATAGAAACAATATTATTATTATGAAGATATTATTATTTGATTCTTGAAAGCTGGTTAACCTCTTATGGATTTTTTATTATATTTGTGATATATTAATTTGTTCTTTCATGTGTAAATAGTGAGTATAGCTTTTTAATATTTATAAGGTGTTTAAAGTGATGGCATATGTTTTTTTACTGGTGTCAATTTAATGAGGAGGTGGATCTTCACATTTAAAAAGTAACTTCTTGACAGTATTTCTTATTCTTGAAAAAGTCTCGGAATTAGCAGAGATGAAAGCGCTTGATCTACTGTTGCTCTAGTTATTATTTTGCATTTACATGAATAAAGTGTGTTTTAACTTGGACTTTGTTGCTGCATTCCTGAACCTGCTGCTACAGATTTTTGTGCAAATGTCTTCCAAGCAATATGGCATACTTTATACTATACAATATTATCTCTATCAAGCAATGTCAGTACCTGTAATTTATTGTTAAAGAGCAAATGCACATAATTCTGCAAGCCTATCTGAAATAGGGTATCATTCAAGAAAGATATATTTCTTTATTCAGAGATGCTACCAAGTTTGTTTTTTTTTTTAATTCATAAATGCTCAGTCTTACCTCATGGATTTGTTAGCAAACAGTGTGACTGATTAAAATAAACAATTTATTCTTATGAGAAAGCCAACATAATATGAAATTAAAAACTGCATATATTTTCACTGCATACTTTAAGAAGAAAAGGGTCTGTGACCTTTAATTAAGTGTTGGATTGTAACGCTTCTTTCACAAAATGGATTTGAAATGCCCTAGAAGTCAGATATAGCATTTTAAAACATAATTGTCTGCTATTAATAATAGTAGGCACCCTTTTAGGACATCACATGAGTGGTTATCATTCTTATACTCTTTCACAAAATTTTACATTATACCAAAAAAGCTTCCAGGCATATATAACATTATCAGAGCTAAGGTGAAGACTTTGAGCTACCAGTCAGCCATTTCAGATTTGTCAGTTGATGAGAAAGTCATTACCTGATAAGCATGAATCAAACATTCATCTTAAAGTCAGCAGATAAATCTTTTTTTTTAAACTGTTTTACATTTAAATTAAAATACTTGTTGGCTCAAATAGCACATTTAACTACTGTATATGAAGCATGATAGACTTAATCTGCCCTCCTGATTTAAATGGAATATTGTATATATAATAATAATAATAATAACAGTGAGAAAAGGTCATATATGAAGAGGCTGAACTACAATTCGAAGGAAATGTGTTTTAATTAATTTGGAAATAAGTATATCAACCTGTCAATGGAACACAAAATAAGACATATCGCAAAGATACTCATCAACACTAACATCACAGTGGATTTGAAATATGGACATGACACATTTATTTTTATGTGTTTATTTATTTATTTGTGTGTTAACCAGTTTAATAAACTGGTCTGAAGATGCTTTCTAGCTATGACCTAGACCAGAGGTGCAGACAAATAGTGTAACAGAAGCTTCCTGACAAAACAATACAGAAATGATTCTGAAAACAAAATAACTGTCATTTAATAGGAGATTTTATAAGATGCATAAGAACATATCAAAAATCTATCTACATAATCCTGAAATTCGTGGAATTTACTAAACCAGATATTATACAAGAATTATGTATATACATGTCAGACTGACAAATATACATTTGCAAATGTTATAAGTATTTTACCATTAGTAAGACAATTTATAATTTCATGTACAAAGGTGTCAAAAGGCTATCAACATAGTAAATAAAATATGAGGTATTAACCGATGCAAAGCTAATTACTTGTAAACAGTAAAAAAAATGATTAAAGAATACTGAGCTGACTCCAGTTGCCACATAAACTTCTACTATGATTCTCAAAGATATCTGATCACAGTTTCAACTGGATAAAACAAGCTAGGTGAAACTTCATTCTAAAGAGAAAAGAATAAAGTGAGTTTTTATGGAAATAAAGCCTGTTACCCTCCCCCCCCTCCACTGGAGTGGTGCTTCCACCTCCAGCCTGCAAAAGTAATATTCACTTACTCCCTGGCCACATAGGCTGGAGTGTAGAGAGAAATAATGCTATTAAGCAGTTGTTTCCTATGGAAAACAGTGATCACAAATTGAATAATGAGGTAAGTAATCAATGTGTTTGAATTTTTTCACTTTACACTCATCCAAATTTAGGATAATCAGCACAGATTTATATAAGAGGCAAGCTGATGAGACTTCAAAGTGTAGATAGAGGTTAAGTTTGATGTAGTGTCAGAAGAGAGGATGGAGACTTTGAAAAGTGTGTGTGTGTGTGTGTGTGTGTGTGTGTGTGTGTGTGTGTGTGTGTGTGTGTGTGTGTGAAAATAGGATTATAGTATATCTGCCTTTGCTAGCCAATTGTGTAATGTCTTTGTGCTGCTCACAAAAAAGAGCAGAATTATTTACTTCCCTTGCCAAGATGAGTGTGTGACAATAGGAGGTACTGCCAGCACAGCTAGCTGAAATTTTGTAAACAATTATATGTCATTTGTGAGTATCAAACATATTTATACAAGATGCTTGTGTTACAAATTTATTAGAACTGTATGCCATGTGTATAACAAACTGATTTGTACAAACATTTATGCTGAAAAGTTATTTGTAAAGTGCTTGTGTTTGAAATGTATCCAAAGTGTGCCCTACTGGAGACAACAGAAATGTACATATACTGTTGTAACTGTTTAAATGTATATGTTTTAACAGAGGAAACTGGAAGGTTAGCCTCAGTCCAGCAAACTTTAGAATATATCTGAAATTAAATCAATTTACAGGCTGGACCATAAAGATGGTATCTTATAGATTTCAATGCAGCCAGAGACACAAAGTCTGTACTAGGAAGCTTTCTGAATTGTCTTTGGGGTGAACTAATTACTACTCTGGAAGCATGGAGGTATGAAATTGTTTTATATCTTCCGGAATCTGCCACAGATCTGAGTAAAAACCCTTGTGTGTGTATTTTGACAGGTAGGTGCTAAGTCCTGCCAGCTTCCAGCAATGGGGGTCTGCATGGGAGCTAGAAGTCAGATTACCAGAAGTGATGCCATTCTGCAAACTATCCCAGAAGTAATATTTTAGAATTTTTTTTTGAGAAGTCTCTTAGTGAGACTGAACATTCTGTATTCTGTCTTGGGCCTGACAACAAGAAGGGACTATTCACCACATCATCCACCTTGCTCTATTAAGTAAGAAGGAATAGTATTATTCTCTTAGATTCAGTCAGGAATATGGTGAAGCTGAGATTAGATATTGTTTTTCTTTATTTGTCTGAGCTTGTCCTTCAATGTTATTTTAAATATTTCTTGCAATTTGAACATTGATGTCACTGTGATTATATACTTAGTATTTTCTTGTTCTTTTATTATTTGTTATTAAATATATTTAAACCTTTCATGTGGCTGATCTTTGTAGAGATATTTAAGTTTTGGGAGTACTTGCATATTTATGTGGGCCATTCCTAATAGCCTTGCTCTTGGTCAAACTGCCATTTGTAGCAATATTAATTTCACTCAGTACATTGGATGAGCCTTAAGGTAGCTGGCAGGAGTATCTGGTGGCAGTCATAACTATCTTATAGTATGGGCAGAAGGGAGCATAGCTAGAAAACATGTGCCAGCCTTTCCCAGGTGTCTGTGTGTGTGTGTGTGTGTGTGTGTGTGTGTGTGTGTGTGTGTGTGTGTGTGTGTGTGTGTGTGTGTGTGTAAATCAAATCTCCTACATGGGCAGAGACATGAAACACTAGTTGGGAAGAGACAGTGCTGGAGGTCTTGGCTTGGACACTCAGCTGAGATTGCAACTCTATAGCTGTGCCAGTGGGGAGTCTTGTTAAGGATCTGGAGAAAAATGGAGAAACCAGCCCCGGACTGACTGTGTTCCCACTGTGCTCTTAAGGGAAAATTGTGCTTGACTGTGCTTGATACAGAGTGCTGCATCTGGAAATACTGTGTGTGTAGTTATTATCCTCCAAGTAAATGCCCCCCCACTGGTGCCAGTGGTGAGGATTGAGGCTCCTTGACTACTGGCTCAGAGGCGGTGGGGCATCACAGAATGAATGTTAGGAAAAGAAGATTTTTGCAAAGTTGAAGTCTACTGTGTCCAAGGCAACCATAATAAGTACTGGGAAAGCTTTCTCTGTCCTAGAAACTTCACTCGAACCATGGTAGAAACACTGTCACACTTTGATATGGATGCCAGATAACATCTAAAATGCAGAATGCTCACATGAAAACCTTACTTTCTCACACCATACTTTGCTAGATATTAAAACTATGAAGTAGGAATATTGTTTCCTGTTGTTGAATTTTCAGTGTATTGGCATAGAATAGGTTATGGACTGTGCATCCTTGTGTGGGGTTCACAATAGCTGTACAGCGAGACTTATGTTTTTTTTTATATCTGAGTTTGTGCTACATTAGAGTTATAAAGTTTGCAGTGTTGAGGATTGTCCCCACAGTGATAAACATGTTTTCCTGCATTTTATGTGACCTTGAGAGTGCCACTGTCTTTTTATTTGCAACTTCCTGATGTGTTAAACATTTTATTTCACAGTAGTTGTGCCATTTAATAACACTGGATTATTCATAGTGAATACATATTCATATAGATAAGGTCTGTAACTTACTACGGAAACAGTCATTACCAGTTTTGTCAATAATTTGAGGTCCAGAATGCCTTGTAAACTGGGGATTTCTATAACTACATATATTAAAATGACAAGGAAAAAACATGCTTATAAACTCTTTAGTGCATAAAAAAATCTATGATAACTAGCCTCAAATGCTTACTGCTTCAAATTATAAATACTGTCAGTTAAGTCCTTTCTTCTTTAATTCAACGACTGAATGATAATGAGTTTTTTTAGAAGACCAAGGTAAGCTGTAATATTTAAACATGAGTTTTCCTTTTTTTTTCCAAGAGTATTATTAAAATGCTGCTAGGGAATCAAAAAAGCCTCTCAATTGTTTATCTATCATTTTAAAACCAAAAAAAAGTCTCTCAAAGGATGAACCAAGAAGGAACACTGTGTGCTTAATCTCACAAAAGTAACTACAACAGATATGCAACATGAAGAGGGGAGATTATATTCATAAAGCTCATGAAGAAAAGGGATCAAATATAGCCATATTGGTAATGCATTTAAATACATGTGAGATTCCAACAATATAACTAGCATATTGCTATCACCGTTAAAGATGAAAATAAATCAGTGACAGTTGCAGTCACATAGTTTTCTATAGTTCAGGCTTTGAAATACTTTTAAATTATTCATTCATTTTATTTGTGGCCTTTGGATTTTATGTGGAGTGATATATTACCTGTAAGGAATGCTAATGCAGAGAGGAAAAAAAATGGCTTCTGAAGTCTGCTATGAAAGCATGATAATTTAGGGTTAGGAGTATTACAAATGCTCGGTAAGACAGAACAATTTAAAAATGCAGAAAAAAATAGCTGTATAACACAGAGGGTTATGACAAGGTCTCTGATTGTAGCCATGTTATTATGTGTTCAAGGCATGGATGCTAAGAAATTCACCTTGAGACTGAAACTTGAGAGGTGCATCTTGGCATCCAAGTCAAGAGCATATAATAATTGGTTATGATCGATGACACCAGATCATAACTCTTTGTGGTGTATGGAGTTTTATCTACTCCATGAACTACAAGTTGCAAAAAAAAAGAAAAGGTGAAGTGTGTTACTGGCTTTGAAAATCAGTAAAACACTCAGTGCTATCACATAGAGAGTAATCAAAGGTAATAGCATGAAAAATTCAGAGACAGTTTTTAAAAACTGTTGTAATTTAAATAAGCTACTTACAACTTACCTTCTGTAAATCTCTGTAGACAGATGAGGCAAGATATTCAGGGACATTTGAGAGTGAAGGAATGTCCCTTCCATGAGACTTAACAATAAAAGTGCATAGAGAGTGTGCATTAATTGTCACACACCTCTGAGAGTACTGTTACTATTGGGTCTCACACCACAGAAGCACTTAACAAGTCTGTTTTTTGCCCAGTTTTGAAGTGTAATCACAATGTTCCACTACATGAAAACTGAACACAGCATTTTTTTTTGTTGCCATTTATCAATGCACAAGTAAATTAACATAAAACACAGAACAATAATCACAATAAACAGAAAAATAACCATCTTTCCAAGACATTACAATAGGCAATACTGCCATTTTATTTAGGTTGGCAGTATAAACAAATCAGCATGTAAAAGGGGGGCTGTGGCCATATCCTACCTAGATATTAACTGCTTATGACTGAGCAACACAAATGCAACAGTAAAAATAATCAGGAGGTTTTTTAACCACTTCTGTATAAACCTCCACAAGAAGACATATTGGCAACAGTTAGGGAAAGGAAGCTCAAATCTTCATTTCTTGGGACAAATTCAAAATGAAATTTACAGTAATTTCACATTTCCTTATAATGTACAAAGGACTGGAACATTTGTATAAAATAAGCAGCAGAGCACTGCTGATGCAAGGAGAAAAGATAAGAATGGAGGACTATCTGTTATAAATACAACGAGCGATGGATTCTCCCCTTAAGATGATATGAAAGGAACATGGGAGTATCTGTTATAAATACAAGGAGCTATGGACCCTCCCCTTAAAGTGATATGAAAGGAACTGGGGAGTATCTGTTATAAATACAAGGAGCTATGGACCCTCCCCTTAAAGTGATATGAAAGGAACATGGGAGTATCTGTTATAAATACAAGGAGCTATGGACCCTCCCCTTAAAGTGAATTTAAAGGAACATGGGAGTATCTGTTATTAATACAGAGAGTATGGTCCCTCCCCTTAAGGTGATATGAAAGGAACAGGGGAGTATCTGTTATAAATACAAGGAGCTATGGACCCTCCCCTTAAAGTGATATGAAAGGAACATGGGAGTATCTGTTATTAATACAGAGAGCATGGTCCCTCCCCTTAAGGTGATTTGAAAGGAACATGGGTGTATCTGTTATAAATACAAAGAGCTATGGATCCTCCCCTAAGGGTGATATGAAAGGAACATGGGAGTATCTGTTATAAATGCAAAGAGCTATGGACCCTCCCCTTAAGGTGATATGAAAGGAACATTGGAGTATCTGTTATAAATACAAAGAGCTATGGACCCTCCCTTTAAGGTGATATGAAAGGAACATGAAGCCATGAAGGAAATAAAAGGGTTTTCAAATAAGAAGTTTGAAAAAATTGGGAACAAAAATTGGGTAAACAGATCACAAGTAGTTACTGGATGGAGAAGTACTCATTAATGTGGAGTATGACGAACTGAAGAAATTTTGAATATTTGGCCGGTTATTTTACATAAATATTTTTATATCCCCTCCCACTCGAATAGGATGTTTCTGTGGGGCAGATAGTAGTTGCTGGCATTTTGAGAATGGTTCCTATTCATGGAGTACATGGAAGCACGTATTTTAGGCATCCCCAAAACTAGTTGCAATAAAACAATATTTACAAAATATAATGGCAGTTGTATGGCCAAATAAAGGATCCTTTGACATAGTTATGTATTTTCTAGGGACTCCAAGTGATAGATCATGGTTAAGAAAGAACAAAACATTGCTGGGTACTGTTTTGCTTCCAGCAAAGAAAGTTATAACCTAGAGTCAGAAACAAAATAACCCACCACAGACAGCAGAGATAAATTAAATAAAGATACAAATAAAGAGTCATGAGACTTCTATTGAAATAGTTAAGATAAGGAAAACAAAAGGACTAAATGGGAAAAGGAGTAGATGCTGCAAGTACTGGGATTTGAGCTGCTTGAAAAGAATAATATCCTTACCATGTGTGATGAAAATACCAAGTTCCAGCATAAGAAGTAATTTCTGTAATGCAGAGACGAAAAGTGTTAATCAAAATTTGATATAATTTGTATTTGTTTACTGGGGTAGAGCACAATGATCTCCATGGACCTATTTCAGACTCATCCCAGGAGGAGTGTCTGATTAAATAACTTATTTATTATTTATTGATTTATTTGTCCCTTGTTAACCGGGTTAGTCCACTGGGCTGGGGGCCCATTTTCAGAGAAGACCAGAGGAGAAAACCTCCACAAACACAATTAAAAAAAGGATGCCAAAAAATAATACACAGATATCATAGCAAAACCAAGTTACATTGCAATTTTGAAAACATAAAAAAAGACAAGATAAAATGACATGTGAGTAACAGCATTAATGCCTAGTAGATAATCATTAAAGGTACTGACGAAGCTCCACAAACACAAGATAAAAAGATGATGCCAAAAAAAATAAATAAATAATGCTCACATATCAAAGTCAGGCAATGGAAGCTGACAGAATCAAACTTTGCACTACTGAATCACAGAAAACATCTCTTTAACAATTATTTAATCTTCTATGCCAAAATGCCAGCCACAATTGTGAAGTTAATAAATATTTATGTAAAAAAAAAAAACAGGATGTTTTGAAAACACAGTGGCTATAATAAATGAATTCCATTAGGAACTTAATAAATTAAAGCGTGACTCATTACTTGATTCTTCCTTTTCTTCTAGGCAATTGGAACAGTGTTGCAAAATGCCAGAAGGAAATAATTTCTCACTGAGGACATGGCTTGCAGATTTTCAACAATACAGTTATACAGGACTAAATGTAATGCAAATAATGCACTTAAAGTTAGAGAAGCAATTGGATATGCAACATGTTGAATTCAACACATGTGTACCAAAGGTGCTCACTTGTTAGTAGGAAGTGACACGCTTGCTGTCACTTGCTTGAAAAAGGAGGTACTCAACATCCCACTAGCACAACCTCCCATTTCTATGTAGCCCTCTCAATAGCAAACTTTAACAAATGTATAGTCTTACTAGAACCTTAATTCTAACCCTAAAACTCCAACCCTTTTCCCAACCCTCGCTCCTTTATTCTAAAGCTTCATTACCAGTTCCTAACCCAAAAGTCCCAGTGATCCGTAAACCTAAAATTCAAATCCCGCCTTAAACCTAAAATCACAGATCACTTCCAAGCTCTAAAACTCCACTTCCATTCCTTAAATCTAAAACTTCCTTTCTGCTCTCAAATCCTGATATTCTCTTCCCACTTCATAACCCTAAAATCCCCCTCCCACTGGGTTAATATTCAATTTCGAGCATATTCAACTGCTTAGATAAGCTACAATATTCTTGAGTCCCTAGCTTCGAGACAGTAGTCTTCAAGTGCTTGAGATTTGAGCAGCTGTAGTAGAACCATTAAATATCAGTAGGGCAAACTAAAAGAAACACTTCTAAAGAATAAATAAAAGCAAAGAGAAACAACACAATGAAGGAGAACTGTGCTTGTAATATCACATGACTTAAATAAGTTGATAATGAGAGGAAATATGTCAGAAGACCTGGTAATACGGAATGTATTATAAAAGGAAGACAGTGAATCAGTGAGAAAGGGTATATGTATCATCTTATTTAGTGAATGAACAGAATCCAACTGCTTCTTTATTTGCATCATAGTGTTACCTGTTTTTTTTTTTTTTAACGTTATCAACATAAGTATGATTTCTGGTTTACTCACAGGAGCAGGATATTGATCACCATGTGCTTCTTTTTTGTAAACTGAAATAGATTGTCTTTGCACAGAAAAGACATGATTGGCTTAATGCTTATTGTGTGACCAGAGATTATGTGATGTACTTAAGAGCAGACAAAACATAAGCCTGCATCTATTGGAAAACATATGAGAAGGCTCAGTCTTCTGTGACCAGCTTTTTATTCTATAAATTGTAGGTGACTTGATTCTGACTTATCCCGGCACGATTCCAGCATGGATGTACATATCATGGTCATCAGCAGTTGAAACATTATCTCTGCAGACATTGTTGTAAAGGTACACAGTGCTACTGAACATATCTTAGTTAATCACTGACAACAGGATATTGCTGAATGTGGTTAAGATTAAAGTGACATTTTATAGACTGCAATATAAAGAAACATTTCTCTAAATAATCTCAAAAGTCAGTGACTCAAAATGTGTACTACTTCGAGGTATATCTGAGCCTGATCACCTCAATATAAGACATTAGGCATGTGCTTGACTGCTGCTTTAATGCACTTGACAGCAAAGTGTGTAATAAATTGAATCGGCAAATGGTGAAATATGACAGATTGAATTACCAATTTGGTTGACATGTTCATAAAATAAGGAATGCTGTTTAAGCAGTTTATTCCTTTTACTAACTGGACCATTTGTGATTAGCACAAAGACATACTTCCTTCTTCATACAGTAAGAAAGGCCGATTTACCTTAAAGTCACCACCATAACATGCTATGGCAAAATCTCCGCTCATCCAATAACTACATATTGTTTTTTTTAAGTTAGGAGATAGAACTTGGTCTTCGGAATACAATATGCAAGCTTCAAGCAGTTTTTGCAGCATTATACTTTTTGCCACTAGAACAATTTTCATGTTCTAGAAAGTCGAAGTTCCTCAAGTTCCCTTTGTATGTCATGGTCTTTGAAGTACCAAGACTTTCCAATAAATGAGGAAAATAGCCCTTCTCTTGGGAGTGACAAAACAATGAAAATATCCTACCCCCTAAATCATTTTAAAATAACATCAGTATTTTCATTCAGAGTTCTTTTGTTTTTCTCTTCCACTTTACATTATTAGGAGAAGCTCACTGCAAGGGATGCACTGAAGAAATAAGAATGAAGAATTGCAGTGTAATGCAATATTTAAAGTACACATTTATTTATTTAGCATTTTTAAGAGAGTAAATGGTCTTATCCGTGCATTCTTTTCAGGCTGCTTTTCATATGTGGAAGGACACTGAATTACCCTGAGATAACACATGCAAATACAGGTGAACCTACAAAGTCCATGCAAACACAGAAGAACCTCCAAATTCCACGCAAAGACAGGAGAACCTGCAAACTCCATGCAGACAATGACTGGAAGATAACTGTTTAAGACTGAAGTTCTAAAATGTGAATTCAGATGTTTGAATATACATTACAAACTCTTCCACTTCTTTCATGATGCTGTCATGTACATACACACACACACAGACACACACACACACACACACACACACACACACACACACACACACACACACACACACACACACACACACACATATACATGTGTATATAGATTTACTTCTAAATAACCAGCGGCACAGTGGTGCAGTGGTTAACATTGTCACCTCACAGCAAGAGGTTCTCTGGTTCGATTCTCAGCTGGGGTGCCTTCTGTGTGGAGTTTGCATGTTCTCCCTGTGTTCGCGTGGGTTTCCTCCGGGTACTCCGGTTTCCTCCCACATTCCAAAGACATGCATCTGGAGCATTTCTCCCCGGGCCTCCGCTGAAAACAGGCTCTGTGAAACCTAGTCAGACTTTCCCGGTCAACAAATGATAAATAAATAAATAAAATAAATAAAATAATACCATAATTCCGAACACCAGAATATTGAGAGAAGGATCACAAAAGTGAAAATCCCAAAAAACATAAGTATTCCCAGACCAAGTAAACATTAAAACACACCACACTATCTAAAACCCAGCTAGGTAGGGGTTTATGCCCTCCCACAAATATATAGAAAAACTCTGGGCTCGCACTACAGTGGAAAAAGGGCATAATTCTTCATGTTGGTCACATGTTTACTTGCCCTGAGAAAAGTTACGTGGTTTGGGATTTTCTGTTTCGTGATTCTCGTCTCAATATTCTTCAGTATTGTGGAATTACAGTATTTAGAAGTAGACCCGTATATATATATATATTTATATATATATATATATATATATATATATATATATATATATATATATATATATATGGGTCCCCATCACATGGTCGACATTTCAGAAAGTCGAAAACCATATGGCCGACCATATGATCGACTTTCGAAATGTCGACCATGTGGAATGGGCATCTCCGTACAATGCGGAATGGAAAGATTTCCATCTTCCACACTGTAGTGCGATCTCAGAGTTGGTATATTTAAGTTCTGGGGGAGTGTTGGGGGTGTGGAACAAAAGTGATTGTTGTGCTTTTAATTTTTTTTTACATGATCAACATTTCCAAAGTTGATCATATGGTCTCAGCCATATGGTATTCGACTTTATGAAATGTTGACCATGTAAAGTAGACCCATATATACATATATATATATATATATATATATATATATATATATATATATATATAATATATATATATATATATATATATATATATATATATATATATATATTTATAGGTTTATCTTCAAAATGTTGTGGTTGACATGTGTGACACTGTAATGTTCGAAAGTATCTTTTCAAAGATACATATTAGTGAAAGTAAAAATGCTGAACCCACAACAGTGAATTGCACGAATTGTGTGTTTTTATTGATTGGTTTTTCAGTGACCTTCTCACTCATTGTTTTAGTTTGTTGTTTGGGATATTTTTACAGTGACCCTAATGATAATGGACATCAGCTGGGTATAACAACCCTGTGTTTCTAAAGCTTAGTCAAACACTCTGCTTGTACTGTGCTGATGAGATCATAACAAGGCCAAAATATGCATAACCACAGCTAGTGGGGTTTGGCTTTATTGGCCTGAAATTGTCCATTAAAATGACGAAACAAGTCATGGGCATTCAGAATCACCAATTAGCTGAAACACCTGCTATTCATAAGGATCATTTGCATATATCCCATGTGCCTCTGATACAAGATGTTTGGGAGGTCACTCAGTGGAAGTTCTAGCTTTGCTGGAGTTTTCATTTTATTTTTACTGATTGGTTTTTCAGTGACCTTCTCATTCATTGTTTTAGTTTGCTGTTTGGGATATTTTTGCAGTGGCCCTAATGATAATGGACATCAGCTGGGTATAACAGCCCTGTGTTTCTAATGTTTAGTCAAACACTCTGCTTATGCTGTGCTGATGAGATCATGACAAGGCCAAAATATGCATATCCACAGCTAGTGGGGTTTGGCTTTATTGGCCTGAAATTGTCCATTAAAATGACGGAACAAGTCATGGGCATTCAGAATCGTCAATTAGCTGAAACACCTGATGTTCATAAGGATCATTTGCATATATCCCATGTACCTCTGATACAAGAGGTTCGGGAGGTCACTCAGTGGAAGTTCTAGCTTTGCTGTAGTTTTCATTCTGTTTTTACTGATATCCTTTTCAAAGAGAATTTGGGATCTGATGAGATTGTCCATGGCAACCTTATCAAGCTGACAAGAATATGAGCAGGGGGCAGGTGTGTTTTTGGGGGTGAGTTAGGCAGGACACAGCAGAGAGGGATAGGCGACCAAACAAGTCTGACTTATGATATAACCCAGTTGTGGTTGGCTCAGGAATAAAGAAATATACAAGATGCAAAATAATGTATACCCCTATTCCATGTAGGAAAAAGTAAAGCAAGTGTTTGTAGAGAGACTGTGCTACAAAAATGATGTAGTACTCTGACAAGTATCAATTATTGCAAAATATATTTGTCCCGGAAATAACCATACATTTTCAAACACACACATGCATGTGCACACGTACAGACACACATAAATACACACACATGCACTCACATGCACACACACAGACGCATGTACTCACACACATACATGCACACACAAACACACACACACACACACACACACACACACACACACACACACACACACACACACACACACACATGCACACATACACAGAAAGAAAAAAAATAGTAATCTATTGCAATGCCAACTTAAGATGGGTAATGCCTAAGCAGTTAACAATGATACTGAAGTTAACATTTTTTTCAACCTGTTATGCAGCTATGAACAGCATACATTAAGACTGGCTCCAAAGTACAACTACATGATTTTATGTCTGTGTGACCATGGAGCTAGTAAGCTTGACGTGTATTGGTCCTCTTTGTAAAGATATTTCCTTCATAATTAATTTCATTCCCAGCTATATTCCTCATGTTAAAGCTGCAAATGATTTTGTAAAAATTGAAAATTATAGTATGTTATTTGGTCTTTTAGTTTCACTGTTTACTCAGTTTTTCTCATTAACCACACCCATATCTTGATGTCAGGACAGGCATTTTGAAATGATATACATAAACCTGCAAAGCCTTCTGTGTAATCAGAACAAGTTATTGCTTTTGAGAACAGTTTCTTACTTATACTGTTGTTTTACAACTATATCGTGGCATATGTAAATTTTCAATGTAAGGTGTCCAACTTGCAATACCTGCTTGACAACTTGTTTTGTAGGAAGTAAAACACTCTACTGATGCGTTTATTATGGAAACCTATACATTAGTTTAGGTTCTGATGCGCTGTGACATCAGTCTTTCTTGATGTCCAAGTGGGGATTTCCTGCCTGAGGAAAATTTCAGGGAGTCATCCTTATCAACAAAATAAATTGCAAAAACAATACACTTTTGCATCAAAAAATATATAATTTATTATTGCATATGGCAAAAATGTTATGTCCAACTCCAATAGTTTGTTAGTTGCATGTGCTTCAAAATATGACCAATACACTTTAATTACAGAAGGTATAAGAGGTGAACCCTGTAAGAAGATTAAGGGGAGGTTTTTTTCCCCATGACAAAAAAATATTTTTATGGTACTTTGATCAACTGAAGCATTGACCTTTTTGTTTTTCTTGAAGTCTAGTTGATAATTCATCTAGTAAAATGATTCATCTAGTAAAACTCAGGGAAAAGTATAGAAGTGTGATGATGTCATTGAATATTCATCCTCGATGATGTCAGAGTCAGTTATAGTGGCTATTACCCCGTTCCAAATGATTCTGAAGCTGTGGCCATTTTTTTTTCTCAAAATGGGTAAAACTAAAAGACATGCCAGGGAATTATCTTCAGTAGTAATTCTCAAATCCAAAGAAGCAGCAGGTAAATGCAGGCAGTAAGTTACTTGGAACAACTGAAGAGAAAAAGTATGCATTAGAGTCCTCTAAAAAAACTGAATTTCCTACTTGCAAAGAAATAGTGGCATACATTAAGTTACATCTTTCCTATGCCTCCATGATACTAATAGTAAAATACATCAGCACCATTCAGAAACAGAAGGAATGTGTCTTCTCTTTAGTTATGTAGTTTGTGTACTATGAAGTGGTCAGTATTATTCACAAACAGAAGGAATGTTTCTTTTCATAAGTTTTGTAGACTGTGTGCCATGAAATAAATAGTTCAAGTAAAGTAGTACTTTACTCTGTGTTTGCATTAGGCTGATTTATTGATCTAAAATGTTGTTAGCTGTACAAAAGTTTATTACTCAAGCTCATTATTCTGCAAACATTGTGCCACTGCTGTTTAGGTACTTGGAGACAAAGGAAGGATTCATTAATGGTAGCATAAGAAAAATCACTGCTTACCATATTATACCATACAGTGATATTGAAGCCCTTCCATACTCGTTGTTTCCAATGCCTTTATAATCTAGTCAATCCACTCTGGAAAACAATTGTCCATTTACCAGCATGAATATATACATTATAGTTTGGAAGAGCCATGTTATGGTCTTTGTTTGAAGCCATTATAATTATCTGAAAATTCAATGAGTACTTTTCTCAAATGATGTATTTGTATATGTTCATGGGTTCATAGGTTCATACTAGGCTATCTGCCCTAGGGCATTTATAAGCCTAACCAGAGTGTGTTTGGCTTTCACCACCCATTTTAAATTAATTTTGCTATGCCCTTTTTCGAGGTTAGTATACTGTGCCTCTGTCTAACAGTGACACAGAAGTGATACCCGGGGTAAACCTATGATCTCGCATCCACTCATCAAGATTCCTCTTGAAGAGAGTCAAAGAGGGACTCTGCCTAACCTGGACTGAGATTTTATTCCAGAGTGAAGGGAGCCTCTGGGTTTTGAATCTGTCCCTCCAGCATGTCCTATTTATTTCAGTGCTGAGGTTCAAGTCTCTCGAGCGCATAGCTCAATGGGATTTGGATTTTCTGAAGTGCAGCATGTCCATTAATTCTGGGTTGGACATGGCTTTATATGTCAGGCACAGATCGCCTCTGAGCAGGCGGTATGCCACTGAGTAGAGCTGGAGTTTCTTTAACCGGTCAGCATATGGCATCTGTTTGAGCCCTTTGATCCTCTTGGTGAGATACTTTTGGGGTCTTTCCAGTTGCTGCAGGTGTCTGGTAAGGTACATCCTCAAAGGGGCATTGTACTCAATTATGGGCCTGATGAGGGATGAGTAAAGAGGCACAATGACCTCCCCTGATCTAGATGTGAATCCCTTCATGATTAGGTGGGCTATATAAAATGTTTTTCTAACCACTGTGGCCACGTGGCTGTCAAATGAGAGATTGCTATCAACTTGGGTCCCCAGGTCCCTAATTACGTCTTCTGTACTTAATGGATTACCACCTATGTGGTAATTTGTGGGCACTTTGTTTTTGCCAAAGGGGATGACTATACACTTTTTGGCATTTAGCTTGAGGCCATGGCTCTGGCACCAGTTGTCTGTTTCTATGAGGCCCTTTTAGAGGATGCTTGTGTCAGCTGGAGAGTCGATTATGGCGCCCAGTTTGCAGTCATCTGCGAACTTGGTCAGCCACAGTCCTTCCGTGTTGGCCTGTACCTCCGAGAAATATATATCGAACAAGAGAGGTCCCAGGACTGGGCCTTGTGGGACGCCACTTGTAACTGGTTTGGAGTCTGACATGGCTCCAGCAATTCTAACCATGTGGGTTCTGTCCTTGAGCCAGTTTGCAACCCATCTAGTGACATAGGGGTTTATATTTAAGCTGGTGAGCTTATCTATAATGCCCGAGTGGGGTATTGTATCGAAGGCTTTTGCGAGGTCCAGGTAGGCTGTGTGGACCACCTTCCCCTCGTCAATGGCCTTGGTGACTGTTTCAAAGAAATCAACCAGATTTAAGAGGCAGGATCTGCCCTTAACAAAGCCGAACTGGGTAGGATCCAGTGTCTGTAGGTCCCCAATATCTTTATTTATGAGGTCCATGATGATCCTTTCCATAGCTTTGCAGACCAAGCTAGTCAGGCTTATGGGGCGATAGTTTCCAGGATCCGTTGAGGCACCACCTTTGTGGAGATGGACCACTGTTGCTGTACGCCACTCTTTGGGTACATATTCTGTAGTAAGGCTGAGATTGAACAGTAGTTTTATGTTTGGGTTTAGCTCTTCTTGGAGTTCATGTAGTCCCATTGATGCTGTGTTTTTTGCTTTGGAGAGGGCGGCTCTTACCTGAGCATCTGAGATGTTAGGGGGGCAGACTCTGCTGGGATAGATATTTGCCCTTTTGGTGGGGAGGGGGGGTGGTTTGCGCTGAACCTGTCAGCTAGGAATTCCCACCCAGGTTCCTAACATAACTAAAGAAAGCCTTGTGATTATCCTTAGTGTCCTGTGCAATTTTTCTCTCGAAGCTGGCCTTAGACGATTTTATGAGTGCCCGTAGTTTTTTGCTAATACTGATCAGAGATGCCTTCCCTATTTGGGATTTTGCTCTATCATGTAGTAGCTTCCTCCTTCTATTGTATAGTTTGTTTATGGCTGGGGTCCACCAGACAGGACATCTGCCTTTTGAGGATTGGGTCTTGGTTTTATTTGGGATTGCATGATCCATGCATTCCTGAAGGTGTCCATAGAATGCGTTTATAAAGGATTCTGCAGTCTGGGCCGTATTTTCCACAGGCCCGGGGGCTTTGAAGGATTCCACCTCGGTTTTGAGGAGTGTGAAATTTGCTTTAGAGAAGTTTTTCACTGTGGTTTTCTGGGCAGGGGGTGGGGTCGGGATGTGAATATCCAGTGAGATTAGTTTATGGTCTGATCTTACCAGTGAGGGATACACTTCTGGTCTGGAGCATAGAGTCCCCATGTTGGTGATGATCAGGTCCAGTATGTTTTCCCCTCTTGTGGGAGTGGTAACAAGTTGTTCCATAGCATTTGAGTTTATAAATTCTAGGAACCTTTGGGCTAGGGTGTTGGAGATAGAGTAATGCTCCCAGTCTATGTTTGGGTAGTTGAAGTGACCCTATATAATGGTGTTTGGAGAGACCTTCATATTTTCTCGTGTTCTCAGGAAGGCTGAGTGGGGTTCCTGGGTTTGGGAGGGTGGTCTGTAGCAGGCTATAAACTGGAAGGCAGTTTTACCCACTGTTAGTTGCACATGGATAGTCTCTGATGCTTTGTGCTGTGCCACCAACCTGGAGGTGTGGGTATCTTTGACGAATATTGATACTCCCCCTCCTTTTGTGGTTCGGTCTAGGTTTTGGGGCCGAAAAGCATGGTATGAGGTATAACCTGGTAGTGCTGGGCTGCTCTCAGGAGCCTTGAACCAGGTTTCTGTTACTGCACAGATGATGTTCTCCATGCTAAGGAGAGTTTCGAGTGCATGCATCTTGAGGTTTAGACTTCTGGCGTTGAGTAGCATTACTCTTAGTTTCTTATCCCTTGTGATACCTATGGAGGTGGGTTTGTCTTTTGAGCCTTGCCTGAAAAAGGCACTATGGGGGTAGCAAGAGCCTTTGCCAATATCCGAAAGCCCAGGGGTGACAGGTGCAAGCCGTCCCTAGCGAAGCATCGTGGCTTGTCGAGCATGTCATCCCAGGCTGACAGGTCAGGATCATACCGGCCTGGGCTACATGCTCAGAGAGCTCCTCTATGTCTCTTTTCATGTAGTCCAGGGAGGTACGTCTCAGGTCATTCACACCAGCATGGACAATGACTGAGTCATATTTGTACTTGCCTTGGAGTGACCTGAGTGCTTGTGTTATGTGGCGGATCCTAGCACCCGACAGGCAGCTCACCGTGACCTTCTCCTTGTTCAGCCTGGTGAGCGGGACGTCAGTGTGCCTGACGATAGAGTCACTGATTACAAGTTGCAGCTAATGGGACTAATTCAATGGTCAGTTTATAGCAGATCAGAAAAATATGTAAACTGTTGTTTAATGAGGTTTTAGATTAGCAAGTTATACTATACCTTTCAAATATGGTACTTAAGTATCCTCACTGTTGACTAAATTATAAAAATTAACATGAGCACTCTCACCCTGCAGTCTCAAAATTGTAACAAATAAGTGGTCTTATAATGGATACATCTTACAGCCTAAAATATTTTTAAATTTTAATAGTAATTGATTAAATTAATTGCTTATCTTGCAGATTATATGCAATTTATTTATTTGTAAAAATATCTATACCTAACACAACAGACATTTTAGGAGATGTTAAGTGGTTCAGGTTTTGTTTGAGACTTTCATCGCTCACCCCTTTTCAACATTTGAACATTAATAAATTCAGCATTCTCATTCTGATCTTTTTTATTTTACCTTACTATGTTCGGATCTTATGCCATGAATCGTCAATCTGTTTGAATCCTAATGCTTATATATTTGTAACACTGCAGTAAAAAGCAAAATATATTAAAATCATTAAAATTCCAAATGAACTCACCCATTTAATAATAAAACTGAAGAAGGCTTATACTAAAAGTAAATGCAATTAGCAGGGTATAAAGGAAAGTGTGGCAAGCTGGTTGTTTAGTTGAACTGATTGCTCCTTAAACTGCTGTTCCTTGCATGCCATTGCACTCCATTTGGCTGGGATGCAGTGAGCTATGAAACAGACCACCTGTTGTATCTTCATATACTGCACTTGATCTTTCTATAAATCTCTCCTCCAACGGAAATGCTGATTTCTTTATTTTTATATAAATTACATTGCATATGCTACTGTTGTTGATTGTGCTAATGCAATTGGTTTTGGTCATTGGGAAAGGGTACTTCTGTTTGTAAGCAATATGTTTTTATGTTTTGAATGAAAATAAATTCCTGGCATTGTGGACATTTCACTCACTCCAGGGTATATAAGAAATTTTGGCTGATCTGCTGTTTAGCTGAAGCAAATACATTTTAAATTGTTGTGTCTTATTTATTTATGTATTTATTTATGTCTACTTACCCACAACCCCATTTTCTTATTTTTGCACCTGGAGATGTGGTGTCACTTCAACAGTGACACTCATCTAGAACAAAGGTTTATACCACATGGTGACTAGCCCTGCCACAGAAATTTTTCCACACCACACACTTGCATGCACACTCACACCTATGGCCAATTTGCAGTGTCCAGTCCACCTACTGTTTGTCTTTGGAATCTGAGAGGAAACTAGACCAGCCAAACGAAGCCCATGTGAACACAGAGAAGACATCCAGACTCTGTACAGAAGGCATCTCAGCCTTGAATTAAATAGAGGGAGCTCTTGCTGTGCGGTGTCAATGCTATCTGCTGTGTCACTGTGCCACCCCTATTTATTTATTTATTTATTTATTTATTTATTCATATTTGTTTACCAGGGTAGTACACTGATCTCAATGGACCATTTGCAGACACAACCTGGAATAGGATCACATAAGAAATTAATAAAACATATTTACAGATAAAAGGATATGCTAAAAAGCAAATATATATATATATATATATATATATATATATATATATATATATATATATATATACATGTGTACATTTTTTTTTATTTAACATTTGTTTACCGGAAAAGTCCAACCTGGAATGAGCCAATTTTCAATGGAGGCCAAGGGAGAAAAGCTCCAGATACAT
The DNA here is from genome assembly GCF_019279795.1 of Protopterus annectens. Classification (NCBI taxonomy): domain Eukaryota; kingdom Metazoa; phylum Chordata; order Ceratodontiformes; family Protopteridae; genus Protopterus; species Protopterus annectens. Next base: position 869,478,404 of record NC_056745.1, on the reverse strand, counting down.
GTCTTTGTGACATGGGAGGAAACCAGGGCAACCGAAAGAAACCCACACAAATGCAGGGAAGACGTGCAAACTCCACAAAAAAGGCACCCCAGCCAAGATTTGAACTGGAGAACCTCTTGCTGTGAGGTCACAATACTAACTGCTTCACCACTGTGCCATCCGTGCAGACTCTACACAGAAGGCACTCCAGCGAAGATTTGAACTGGAGAACCTCTTGCTGTGAGTTGACAATGCTAACTGCTTCACCCACTGCACCATCCATTTTATAAATATATATATATATATATATATATATGTATATATATATATATATATATATATATATATATATATATATATATATATATATACACACACACACACACACACACACACACACACACACACACACATGGGTCTACTTCAAAACATCTAAAACCCATAACATCTAATTTCATAACATTGAGACCAGAAAATCTAAAACCCAAAACATCTAAAACCCATAACATCGAATGTCATAACATCTAACACTACAAATCACAAGAAAATCATATCCCTCCACATATAACGACACCAAAATACCAAACACACGTTTTACGACGTTTCTGCAGGGGGGCAAGCCTTCCTGCACCCCCAACACCCCCCTAAATTAAATATACCAACTCCAAGATTGTACTACAGTGGGAAAATTTAATTTCCTAACCCCGCTGTATCAAGCCCCCCTGCAGAAATGTAGTAAAATGTGTGTTTGGTAGTTTGGTGTCATATGTGGAGGAGATGTTATTTTCATGTGATTTGTAGTGTAAGAGGTTATGAAAATTGATGTTATGTGTTTTAGATGTTTTGGGTTTTAGATGTTCTGGTCTCAGTGTTATGAAATTAGATGTTATGGGTTTTAGATGTTTTGAAGAGGACCTATATATATATATATATATATATATATATATATATATATATATATTTATACCGTATTTCCCCGAAAATAAGACCGGGTCTTATACTTTTTCCTCCGCCGAAATACGCATTAGGGCTTATTATCAGGGGATGCCTTACTTACCCCCCCGTACAACAATCTACATTTATTCATTTATTCATGTACAAAAATCAACATTTATTCATGTACACAAATCAACATTTATTCATGTTCAAAAATTGACATTTATTCATGTACACAAATCGACATTTATTCATGTACACAAATTGACATTTATTTGGTACTTTTCCATTATTGGGCAACATTTCTAGGCAACACATACAGTGCAACAAACATTTTAACTTCAGAATATCTACTCCTTGGCTTTCACAGTGTAATATTTCATGTTTAACAGAACATGCAGAAAAATCTCAATACATGTTTATTGGAGGAGGGGAATAAAACAGGTGAATAACTGCCACATTTTGAGTGGTGATGTTTTCTTTAGTCCGTACCCAAACTGTAAGAAAAGAATGATGGAAAGTCATAAAAATGAAGTCTGGGAACTAGTGGCCTTACTTTGTAATTACCCCTTGATAATGAAACGTTACCTTAATATAATAAGTCAAAAAACTGACAAGAGCTTGCTGGCAGCTGAAAGCAGAAGCAATCCATTCTGTTGCCCCGATAATGGACAAGTTATTCAAATACATTCATGTCATTTTCTTCTTCTGGAACATCGTCATAAGTCTCCAACCCCCAAATTCTGGCCTGGATTTCTTCCGACTTCATTTCTTTTAGAACCACTGGCCCCAATCTGTCATGCCCAGCAAAAGAGCTCTCCTTAAATGGGCACTGCTTGTCTATGTAGCTTGCTTGTAGTGCATTGGTAACACAGCTGTCAGTGGTTTTATCCCATGAATTCTTCATCCAAGTCTTGACCTCTTGCAAGCTAAGCTTTACAAAGTTTTCACACTGATTTCTCTACATTCTATTTTCAATGTAGTCATTGAGTTCCATGCACAAATGGTCCTTGAATGGCTTGTTTATTGCAATATCAAGAGTCTGGAGATAGGCAGTCATTCCTGCGGGAATCATTATTTGATCTAGTCTTTTCTGTACAAGGAGTTTCTTCATGTCTTTAGCACGGTGAGTGCTAGCTGAATCCCAGACTAGATCTCTTTCGCCACCTCGCAAAACAAGTGGCAGCATTACATCAACCCACTTCCTTATAACTACTTGTGTGCACCAGGCTTTTTTGGTTTCAAGAATGTAAATGCCGGAAATACGTTCAATCTTAACTTTCTTGCCCTTACTAATGAATAGGGGTGGGGTTTTCTTTACATCTAGATGAATTACCAAAATGCAGGTAACATGTGTACTTTCATAACCAGTGAAGGGAATGTAGATTGACAAGGCCCCCCTCTGATAAATTGTTGTTTGAGATCCTTGGCCCATAAACACAGCAGTTTCATCCATAGCAATCATGTTGGAGAGTTGGTATTTAGAAAAGTCGATGCCATCAACAATGGACTTAAATGCAAGTGTACGTTTAATAACTTCAGTATCTTCCAGCTTGAACAGTGCTGTTGATCTTCTTAGAGACAGTTCATATCACTGAAGCAAGCTATCCAGCCAATGTTGTGATGCTTTGAATTCTTCTGGGGATATTTCTAACAGTGGTGCCATTGCAAGGGCAAATGCTTGAATATCAGCCCTGTGCACAACCAAAGCCTTTGATCTCCTGTTAGCAATCCATTCACAGATGATGTCTTCCAGCACAGGAAATAATGGTTGCTGACCTGATCCACACTTGCACTTCTTAGCATTTCCCTCGTCCACCTGTTGACTGAGGTTATCATACTCTGCTCACCATTTTTGGACCATTTGGCAATCCAACTTCTTCTCTTTGCAGAAAGCCATCAGATTCTTTCCCAGGAGTCCTCATGATTCCTTTCTTGAACTCTTTACTTTCTTTTTGCACTCATCTTGTCTGGGGGGGGGCATAATTAAAGACATACGAGACAGGAGTGGCAACAAAAATGGTGACAGTTAACAAGCCACAATCACACCCGTTTGTTATCAAGTGTGGATGTTTTATGTGCGTTGTCTGTACTTTGACCAAAGTGCACTTGCCAGTGTTTATGGGCCAAGGATCTCAAACGTCAAGTGTGAGTGAGGATTAGGGTTACCGTAAAAATCATGGAGGGCTCCCAGGGAAAGAATCTTACGACTTTCTGCAAGGAGAAGAAGTTGGGCATCCGAATGACCTGAAAATGGTGAGCAGAGTATGATAACCTCAGTCAAATATTATTATCTTATAATTCAACACGTCCATCGTGTGTTGTTGATGATCTTAACTGAGGCTTATTTTTGGGGTAGGGCTTATATCATGACCACATTGGAAAACCATGCTAGGCCTTATTCTCTGGTTAGGTCTTATTTACGGAGAAATATATGTATATATATATATATATATATATATATATATATATATATATATATATATATATATATATATATATATATATATATATATATATATATATTTACAGAGCCAAGAATATGCTACAACATTTAGTTCAAAAGCAATCCTCTGTTTCTTGAAGGTATGAAGATATACAAAAAGATAAATGAGAATAGTTGCAGAAAAAGATGCCATTAGGAGAAGACAGAAAAGGTGAGTGCAGCATCCAGAGGGAAGGGGAATAGGAAGGAGAAGTGTGAGAGAGATGCAAATAGAAGAGACAAGTAGGATGAACGAAAGTCAGTAAGTACGGGGATGACAAGATGAGATAAAGAAGGATGAAATTGGGATACAGGGGTGTGAGGGAGCTTCAGGGTCCATGTAACATGATCTGAGTGAGTGTAGTTTACTTGAGTGAAAAGGTGTTCCTTGAGCTGCTGTCTGAAGTTTGAGTACTTTTGGATGTCTTTTATTGAGAGTGAAATAGAGTTCTATAGTTTAGGTGCTAGGATGAAGAATGCATGGTCAGCGCAATGAAGTTTAGTTTTTGGAGTTAGTAGTGCGGATTGAGCTTGAAAGATACGCCTCATATTATATGTTGGGGTTTTGGTGAAAACTTTATGAGTGAGAGTGCATGATGTCTCAGGAGAAAATGCTGTGTGAATTACTGATCCTAGTAGGAGGTTGGCTTCCAAATGTACTGGGAGCCATTTTAAATTGGTGATAGTTACTCAGTGTTGTTCTTTATTTAAGGAGTTAGTAAAGAACTGTCAGATTTTATTGGTAATGATTTGTAAGCTGATGACATTTTTCTTTAAGGCTGCAAGTATAATGGTCAGTTTGTATTCAAGTTGTACAGTATTTGTTTGGATTGTATCAGACAGTTTATAGTACACTCCACATATGCAAGTCCTTGGTTTTACATAATAAGCCTTCTTATGTTAATGTTCTAACAGATATGTCACCAAGTCTCAAAGGCCTCCAAAGCAAAACCCTACTAGACAAATTCTTCAGCAGTATTAAGTCACTTCAATAGTTGGTCACATAGTATCCCCCAACACAAAAGCTGTTAAGAAGGGTCACTTGTCTGGTGCATCTAACCCAATAAGGGCTCCTAAGAGAGTCATGGCATCCAGTAAGGTTCTATTTTCATATGTCTCCACAATAAACCATAGAGATCTCCGCTCACCATACATAACAAGGAAAGGGTGCCTGTCTTTTTAATTTGTACAAGAGTTTGGGTTTCTAATACCATGACAGGAATGGATCCCATTCTTAAGTAAACTTATGATTAAGGTTCATGAAATTAATATTGTTTCAGTCTTTGATGTTAGCCAAAAATGATCTTTAAAGGACCAACAATATGCCCAAAATTGACTCCATCTGCAATTCATATGGATTTACATGCATCGGTAACATATCTAAGTATGACTGTAAAATATTTTGTATGAGATCCATTGCTCCTACTACTATCGGAACTGTCTTGGTATCCTTCTTACACATTGCCCTCATTTCTGACTGTAAATCCTTACATTTTTATGACTTTGTGTCTCTATGTTCATAAGACACTATAATCACTTGGTGTAGCAATTTCAATGATCAGTGCTACTTTTGTCTTTTTCGGAGACTATCTTGTTTACTTGCATCTATTTTTGAACTGTTGGTAATGGGTAATCACATGTAATGTACATGTCATCGTTCTCTATAATGATTTATAGTTCATGTTTCCAATGCTTCTCATCTCCTTACCTTCAATCAAGGCAGACAACCCATTTCTAAGCACCTCAGATAATTCTGGTATCCCTTCATCTGACCAGATGGCACTTGTAGCCCTGGACACAGCAGCATTGATGTCAATCATAAGATCTTGCCAAGCATAATCCCACTGGGGCCATTCTGCCACATCTTGTCCAAAGAAACATTTGCTGAAGAGGTGGTGGCCCTGCAGTAAAACATCATTCTTTGCTTACGAGAACTTGTTCATCCTATTTTTCCTCTTGACAGTCATATTATAGCATACATTACATAAAAAATACCCCATGTCAGTATGATAATGTGGTCTGCTTGTTCACCTACTTTATTTTCAGTTCACTGCCCTTTCTGAACACTCCATTGGGAGTGTTACTAAAGCACAAATGAAAATATTTTATAAGCTTCATGTAGCAATAGGCACATGGACCACAATACAAGCATTTCCCACCCCTACCACATGCACAACACACACAGTAGCCTATGACACACTGGCCGTTGGTCTGACAGCGGCCACCTCCTTTCATAGCACAGTACTGTCTTGCTTTAATTTCTCTAACTGCTTAGGTTTTTATATACCTCGATGGAAATGGACCATATTCCTAAACCAGGGCAAAATTAAAGTTCATGAGGGGTGGTCCAGTGGTAGGATTTGGCACTCTCACCACCACGGCCTGGGTTCTATTCCCAGTCAAGGAACTTCAATGGATTTTTAGAGATGAGTGCCTAGTGGGCTAATGCACTATGCTGCAGTTTTACTTCACTCTTTCACATTTGATACGAGTGCTGTTCTCAGCACCTGCAATGTACCCAGAATCATCTCTTTTTGCAGTTCATGAGTTATTTTATTGGTAGTATATTTATATATAAACGAAGACAAACTTGTATAAGAACGCAAAAACTGCACAGCAACACCCACGAATCCTTGACACAGCACGCTAGTCCCAAAGCAAAGTACACAAGGAAGTGAAAGGTGTACTTTAATAACTTTAAGTGTACAACAATATAATCCACTTTTCGTTAACACAAATAGTTCAACTTCTTCAGAAAAATTCACAAACTGATGTTAGAACAGGTTGCTTAAATATACTATTAATTCAGTCACATGGTAAAATAAATTAGAGTGAATTAAAGTTTTAAAGCCATACAACATAAAATGCCATTGAATATATCCAACAAGCATGACTTAATATAAAAATGAATTTATAAAATCCATCATTCAGCACAGTTCATCAAAAAACACTCTCCAAGTGTGCTGAATGATGGATTTTATAAATTCATTTTTATATTAAGTCTTACTTGTTGGATATATTCAATGGCATTTTATGTTGTATGGCTTTAAAACTTTAATTCACTCTAATTTATTTTACCATGTGACTGAATTAATAGTATATTTAAGCAACCTGTTCTAACATCAGTTTGTGAATTTTTCTGAAGAAGTTGAACTATTTGTGTTAACGAAAAGTGGATTATATTGTTGTACACTTAAAGTTATTAAAGTACACCTTTCACTTCCTTGTGTACTTTGCTTTGGGACTAGCGTGCTGTGTCAAGGATTCGTGGGTGTTGCTGTGCAGTATATTTATATATGTTTGAAGATTTTTTTTTATTAGCAAAGTTGCTTCTACTATAACTAGAAATATCTGTATATCCTTTTTCCACATTGCTCTTGTGTTTGTTTGCAAGTCCCAATATTTTTTAAATTGATGTCTTTTAGTTCATAAGACACAGTAGTCACGGGGTGTAACAATTTCAATAATCAAAGCTTTATCTGCCTTTTTTCTCTTGAACTAGAATATCTGGTCTGTTTTCTTCTACCTTCTTAGCTGTTGGTATGGGGTGATCCCATGTGATCATTACTTCATCATTTTCAACAATATTTTGCAGTTCATGTTTCCAGTATCTCCCAACTGACTCTGTGTTGTAATGTTTCCAAAGTCTGCTGTGTAACAACCTTGCAACGCTTTGCTGTATCTTTCAGTATACAAACTTTTAGCCATGAGTCTATTGCACACTGCAACAACGTGTCACTCTTTCTACATCTGTACTGCAAAACCTACATTTGTCTGTATCTCCTGCCTTTTCTATGGATTTTATGAACCATCTCTTACATAATCAACTTTCACAGGCTGCTACTATTAACCTTTCATCTTTTGATTATTATTTACCCAATTTAAACCACAACATCTCTTGGTCAACATACAGCAGTTCCAACAGATCTCTATAGATCTTGCTATAACTGTGAACTTTCCATTTGTGTTTTCTTTTTCCTGATCCCGTTCTTTGCATTCTTTCTTTTGTTTTTTTCCCCTTTCTCTTGCCACCTGATTTTTAATCACAGTTGGTTGGGTTTACATGCCTGCTTTCTTCTTAAAGGCTTCTGCTAACCTAAGCAAAGAGGTCATCTTGGACTTGTTAATGTTTGGATCTGATCATGTCAATAAATACATGTGTAATCCCACAATCACCATCCTATATGTGTAGCCATTTTCAAGGATGCCCATGCTTCCTTCAGACTGAGTGATAAATAATCTCAGCAAACACTGATTCTTGTATATCATTTCATGGGGGTAAAGCAATTTTCTTGTTTTCCTGTCATGCTTATCCAACACTTTTTGTAGCCACTCAATCATTCCAAACCTATAAGTTAAAACAAGAAGTGCAAGTTGATTTATAGCTTGAACTTTATTCCTAGATGTCAAATCTGTTTTCAATATTAATTTTAGTCTTCTAAAATATTGCTTGCTGAGCTTTGTTTTCATTTTTTTCATGCTATATCATTGCTTCTTCATTTATTCCAAGATATCTGTATACTACTTCTTGTTCAAAATCTTTTATATCACGTTCCTTCCCAAGTTTTATATTTTCTTGAGTCTTCAGTTTTCCTCTTTCAAATGCTGCTTTTGCACATTTGTTGAGTCCAAATGACATTCCTATGTCATCAGAAAAGGCTTTAATGAATAGTAGTTGATCTCTCAGGTGTTTATCTGATGAACTATATAGCTTCAAGTCATCTACAATAACTAGATTAAATATCCTTTCACTTGTTGGTTTTCTTGGAACTGGACTGAATCCGTGACCTCGGCTGTTGAGTGAGCAGCTTAATGGATTAAGAGCAAGACAAAATGGTAATGAAGAGTCACCCTGAAATATTCCATGCTGGATTTTCACACCCTTGATAGCAATTTCTTTTTTTTGTTGTTCAGATGCAAAGTGGTTTGCCATTTCTTCACAGTCACCATAATAAAATTACCAATATATGATTGACCTTGTATACAGGTTCATAGGTAGGTACTAGGCTATTGGCCCAAGGGCCTATGTAAGCCTAACCAACAAGGTTCCCTAGCTTTCACCACCCAAGAGGGTTATTTTCCTGTGCCCGTGTCAAGCAGAGCCACATAAGTCATCCCTGAGATGAATGTCCTATTTCCCATCCACTCATCAAGATTTTTCTTGAAGACTGCTAATGAGGAACTCTGCTTGACATAGATAGGTAGCTTGTTTCAGAGTATGGGAAGTCTCTGGGACAAGAATCTATCCTTCCAGCATGTTCTGTTTATTGTGGTAACATGGTTTAGGTCCCTGAAGCATGTAGCTCTGAGGGATTGGGATTTATTTAAGTGTAGCATGTCTAACAGCTCTGGGTTTGACATAGCTTTGTATGTTAGGTAGAGATCACCTCAGAGTAGTCAATATGTTACAGAGTAAAGCTGGAGTTTTTTAAGATGGTCAGCGTAGGGCATCTGTTTGCGTCCCGTAATCCTCTTTGTGAGGTATTTTTGTGGCCTTTCCAGCTGTTGCAGATGTCTTGTGAGGTACATTCCAAAAGGGGAGTTGTACTCAATAATGGGTCTAATGAGAGCCGAGTATAGGGGAACAATGACCTTTTTGTTCCTGGATGAGAACCCTTTCATGATGAGGTGGGTCATGTAGAAGGATTTCCTGACTACTGTAGCG